>NC_058087.1:94409087-94709087 GCF_014858855.1 Bufo gargarizans | reverse complement strand
TTCACGTCAGCCACCACTGCAACAGTCCATTGGCATATATTTAGGCCCAGCACACACACAGGCAGAGGAGAGAGGTCCCGTAACAGAGAATCTGGCTTCATGTCAGCAGAGAATCAGTCTGCATGTCATAGCAGAGAATGAGGCTTCACGTCAGCCACCACTGCAACAGTCCATTGGCATATATTTAGGCCCAGCACACACACAGGCAGAGGAGAGAGGTCCCGTAACAGAGAATCTGGCTTCATGTCAGCAGAGAATCAGTCTGCATGTCATAGCAGAGAATGAGGCTTCACGTCAGCCACCACTGCAACAGTCCATTGGCATATATTTAGGCCCAGCACACACACAGGCAGAGGAGAGAGGTCCCGTAACAGAGAATCTGGCTTCATGTCAGCAGAGAATCAGTCTGCATGTCATAGCAGAGAATGAGGCTTCACGTCAGCCACCACTGCAACAGTCCATTGGCATATATTTAGGCCCAGCACACACACAGGCAGAGGAGAGAGGTCCCGTAACAGAGAATCTGTCTTCATGTCAGCAGAGAATTAGTCTGCATGTCATAGCAGAGAATGAGGCTTCACGTCACCCACCACTGCAACAGTCCATTGGCATATATTTAGGCCTAGCACACAGGCAGAGCAGAGAGGTCCCGTAACAGACAATCTGGCTTCATGACAGCAGAGAATCAGTCTGCATGTCATAGCAGAGAATGAGGCTTCACGTCACCCACCACTGCAACAGTCCATTGGCATATATTTAGGCCTAGCACACAGGCAGAGCAGAGAGGTCCCGTAACAGACAATCTGGCTTCATGACAGCAGAGAATCAGTCTGCATGTCATAGCAGAGAATGAGGCTTCACGTCACCCACCACTGCAACAGTCCATTGGCATATATTTAGGCCTAGCACACAGGCAGAGCAGAGAGGTCCCGTAACAGACAATCTGGCTTCATGTCAGCAGAGAATCAGTCTGCATGTCATAGCAGAGAATGAGGCTTCACGTCACCCACCACTGCAACAGTCCATTGGCATATATTTAGGCCTAGCACACAGGCAGAGCAGAGAGGTCCCGTAACAGACAATCTGGCTTCATGACAGCAGAGAATCAGTCTGCATGTCATAGCAGAGAATGAGGCTTCACGTCACCCACCACTGCAACAGTCCATTGGCATATATTTAGGCCTAGCACACAGGCAGAGCAGAGAGGTCCCGTAACAGACAATCTGGCTTCATGTCAGCAGAGAATCAGTCTGCATGTCATAGCAGAGAATGAGGCTTCACGTCACCCACCACTGCAACAGTCCATTGGCATATATTTAGGCCTAGCACACAGGCAGAGCAGAGAGGTCCCGTAACAGACGATCTGGCTTCATGTCAGCAGAGAATCAGTCTGCATGTCATAGCAGAGAATCAGGCTTCACGTCAGCCACCACTGCAACAGTCCATTGGCATATATTTAGGCCCAGCACACACACAGGCAGAGGAGAGAGGTCCCGTAACAGAGAATCTGGCTTCATGTCAGCAGAGAATCAGTCTGCATGTCATAGCAGAGAATGAGGCTTCACGTCAGCCACCACTGCAACAGTCCATTGGCATATATTTAGGCCCAGCACACACACAGGCAGAGGAGAGAGGTCCCGTAACAGAGAATCTGGCTTCATGTCAGCAGAGAATCAGTCTGCATGTCATAGCAGAGAATGAGGCTTCACGTCAGCCACCACTGCAACAGTCCATTGGCATATATTTAGGCCCAGCACACACACAGGCAGAGGAGAGAGGTCCCGTAACAGAGAATCTGGCTTCATGTCAGCAGAGAATCAGTCTGCATGTCATAGCAGAGAATGAGGCTTCACGTCAGCCACCACTGCAACAGTCCATTGGCATATATTTAGGCCCAGCACACACACAGGCAGAGGAGAGAGGTCCCGTAACAGAGAATCTGGCTTCATGTCAGCAGAGAATCAGTCTGCATGTCATAGCAGAGAATGAGGCTTCACGTCAGCCACCACTGCAACAGTCCATTGGCATATATTTAGGCCCAGCACACACACAGGCAGAGGAGAGAGGTCCCGTAACAGAGAATCTGTCTTCATGTCAGCAGAGAATTAGTCTGCATGTCATAGCAGAGAATGAGGCTTCACGTCACCCACCACTGCAACAGTCCATTGGCATATATTTAGGCCTAGCACACAGGCAGAGCAGAGAGGTCCCGTAACAGACAATCTGGCTTCATGACAGCAGAGAATCAGTCTGCATGTCATAGCAGAGAATGAGGCTTCACGTCACCCACCACTGCAACAGTCCATTGGCATATATTTAGGCCTAGCACACAGGCAGAGCAGAGAGGTCCCGTAACAGACAATCTGGCTTCATGTCAGCAGAGAATCAGTCTGCATGTCATAGCAGAGAATGAGGCTTCACGTCACCCACCACTGCAACAGTCCATTGGCATATATTTAGGCCTAGCACACAGGCAGAGCAGAGAGGTCCCGTAACAGACAATCTGGCTTCATGACAGCAGAGAATCAGTCTGCATGTCATAGCAGAGAATGAGGCTTCACGTCACCCACCACTGCAACAGTCCATTGGCATATATTTAGGCCTAGCACACAGGCAGAGCAGAGAGGTCCCGTAACAGACAATCTGGCTTCATGTCAGCAGAGAATCAGTCTGCATGTCATAGCAGAGAATGAGGCTTCACGTCACCCACCACTGCAACAGTCCATTGGCATATATTTAGGCCTAGCACACAGGCAGAGCAGAGAGGTCCCGTAACAGACGATCTGGCTTCATGTCAGCAGAGAATCAGTCTGCATGTCATAGCAGAGAATCAGGCTTCACGTCAGCCACCACTGCAACAGTCCATTGTCATAAATTTAGGCCCAGCACCCAGGCAGAGCAGAGAGGTCCCGTAACAGACGATCTGGCTTCATGTCAGCAGAGAATCAGTCTGCATGTCATAGCAGAGAATCAGGCTTCACGTCAGCCACCACTGCAACAGTCCATTGTCATAAATTTAGGCCCAGCACCCAGGCAGAGGAGAGAGGTCCCGTAACAGACAATCTGGCTTCATGTCAGCAGAGAATCAGTCTGCATGTCATAGCAGAGAATGAGGCTTCACGTCACCCACCACTGCAACAGTCCATTGGCATATATTTAGGCCTAGCACACAGGCAGAGCAGAGAGGTCCCGTAACAGACGATCTGGCTTCATGTCAGCAGAGAATCAGTCTGCATGTCATAGCAGAGAATCAGGCTTCACGTCAGCCACCACTGCAACAGTCCATTGTCATAAATTTAGGCCCAGCACCCAGGCAGAGGAGAGAGGTCCCGTAACAGACAATCTGGCTTCATGTCAGCAGAGAATTAGTCTGCATGTCATAGCAGAGAATCAGGCTTCATGTCAGCCACCACTGCAACAGTCCATTGGCATATATTTAGGCCTAGCACACAGGCAGAGGAGAGGTTCATTCAACTTTGGGTAGCATCGCAATATAATGGTAAAATGAAAATAAAAATAGGATTGAATGAGGAAGTGCCCTGGAGTCCAATAATATATGGTTATGGGGAGGTAGTTAATGTCTAATCTGGACAAGGGACGGACAGGTCCTGTGGGATCCATGCCTGGTTCATTTTTATGAACGTCAGCTTGTCCACATTGGCTGTAGACAGGCGGCTGCGTTTGTCTGTAATGACGCCCCCTGCCGTGCTGAATACACGTTCAGACAAAATGCTGGCTGCCGGGCAGGCCAGCACCTCCAAGGCATAAAAGGCTAGCTCTGGCCACGTGGACAATTTAGAGACCCAGAAGTTGAATGGGGCCGAACCATCAGTCAGTACGTGGAGGGGTGTGCACACGTACTGTTCCACCATGTTAGTGAAATGTTGCCTCCTGCTAACACGTTGCGTATCAGGTGGTGGTGCAGTTAGCTGTGGCGTGTTGACAAAAGTTTTCCACATCTCTGCCATGCTAACCCTGCCCTCAGAGGAGCTGGCCGTGACACAGCTGCCTTGGCGACCTCTTGCTCCTCCTCTGCCTTGGCCTTGGGCTTCCACTTGTTCCCCTGTGACATTTGGGAATGCTCTCAGTAGCGCGTCTACCAACGTGCGCTTGTACTCGCGCATCTTCCTATCACGCTCCAGTGCAGGAAGTAAGGTGGGCACATTGTCTTTGTAGCGTGGATCCAGCAGGGTGGCAACCCAGTAGTCCGCACAGGTTAAAATGTGGGCAACTCTGCTGTCGTTGCGCAGGCACTGCAGCATGTAGTCGCTCATGTGTGCCAGGCTGCCCAGGGGTAAGGACAAGCTGTCCTCTGTGGGAGGCGTATCGTCATCGTCCTGCCTTTCCCCCCAGCCACGCACCAGTGATGGACCCGAGCTGCGTTGGGTGCCACCCCGCTGTGACCATGCTTCATCCTCATCCTCCTCCACCTCCTCCTCATCCTCGTCCTCCTCGTCCTCCAGTAGTGGGCCCTGGCTGGCCACATTTGTACCTGGCCTCTGCTGTTGCAAAAAACCTCCCTCTGAGTCACTTCGAAGAGACTGGCCTGAAAGTGCTAAAAATGACCCCTCTTCCTCATCCTCCTCCTCCTCCTCCTGGGCCACCTCCTGTTCCATCATCGCCCTAAGTGTTTTCTCAAGGAGACATAGAAGTGGTATTGTAACGCTGATAACGGTGTCATCGCCACTGGCCATGTTGGTGGAGTACTCGAAACAGCGCAACAGGGCACACAGGTCTCGCATGGAGGCCCAGTCATTGGTGGTGAAGTGGTGCTGTTCTGTAGTGCGACTGACCCGTGCGTGCTGCAGCTGAAACTCCACTATGGCCTGCTGCTGCTCGCACAGTCTGTCCAGCATGTGCAAGGTGGAGTTCCACCTGGTGGGCACGTCGCATATGAGGCGGTGAGCGGGAAGGCCGAAGTTACGCTGTAGCGCAGACAGGCGAGCAGCGGCAGGATGTGAACGCCGGAAGCGCGAACAGACGGCCCGCACTTTATGCAGCAGCTCTGACATGTCGGGGTAGTTGTGAATGAACTTCTGCACCACCAAATTCAGCACATGCGCCAAGCAAGGGATGTGCGTCAAATTGGCTAGTCCCAGAGCTGCAACGAGATTTCGCCCATTATCACACACCACCAGGCCGGGCTTGAGGCTCACCGGCAGCAACCACTCGTCGGTCTGTTGTTCAATACCCCGCCACAACTCCTGTGCGGTGTGGGGCCTGTCCCCCAAACATATGAGTTTCAGAATGGCCTGCTGACGTTTACCCCGGGCTGTGCTGAAGTTGGTGGTGAAGGTGTGTGGCTGACTGGATGAGCAGGTGGAAGAAGAGGAGGAGGAAGCCGAGAAGGAGGAGGTGGCAACAGGAGGCAAAGAATGTTGCCCTGCGATCCTTGGCGGCGGCAGGACGTGCGCCAAACAGCTCTCCGCCTGGGGCCCAGCTGCCACTACATTTACCCAGTGTGCAGTTAGGGAGATATAGCGTCCCTGGCCGTGCTTACTGGTCCACGTATCTGTGGTTAGGTGGACCTTGCTACAGATGGCGTTGCGCAGTGCACACTTGATTTTATCGGATACTTGGTTGTGCAGGGAAGGCACGGCTCTCTTGGAGAAGTAGTGCCGGCTGGGAACAACATACTGTGGGACAGCAAGCGACATGAGCTGTTTGAAGCTGTCTGTGTCCACCAGCCTAAATGACAGCATTTCATAGGCCAGTAGTTTAGAAATGCTGGCATTCAGGGCCAGGGATCGAGGGTGGCTAGGTGGGAATTTACGCTTTCTATCAAATGTTTGTGAGATGGAGAGCTGAACGCTGGCGTGTGACATGGTTGAGACGCTTGGTGACGGAGGTGGTGGTGGTGGTGTTGGTGGTACATCCCCTGTTTGCTGGGCGGCAGGTGCCAACGTTCCTCCAGAGGCGGAGGAAGAGGCCGAGGCGGCAGCAGCAGAATAGGCCGAGGCGGCAGCAGCAGAAGAGGTAGCAGGGGGAGCCTGAGTGACTTCCTTGGTTTTAAGGTGTTTACTCCACTGCAGTTCATGCTTTGCATGCAGGTGCCTGGTCATGCAGGTTGTGCTCAGGTTCAGAACGTTAATGCCTCGCTTCAGGCTCTGATGGCACAGCGTGCAAACCACTCGGGTCTTGTCGTCAGCACATTGTTTGAAGAAGTGCCATGCCAGGGAACTCCTTGAAGCTGCCTTTGGGGTGCTCGGTCCCAGATGGCGGCGGTCAGTAGCAGGCGGAGTCTCTTGGCGGCGGGTGTTCTGCTTTTGCCCACTGCTCCCTCTTTTGCTACGCTGTTGGCTCGGTCTCACCACTGCCTCTTCCTCCGAACTGTGAAAGTCAGTGGCACGACCTTCATTCCATGTGGGGTCTAGGACCTCATCGTCCCCTGCATCGTCTTCCACCCAGTCTTGATCCCTGACCTCCTGTTCAGTCTGCACACTGCAGAAAGACGCAGCAGTTGGCACCTGTGTTTCGTCATCATCAGAGACATGCTGAGGTGGTATTCCCATGTCCTCATCATCAGGAAACATAAGTGGTTGTGCGTCAGTGCATTCTATGTCTTTCACCGCTGGGGAAGGGCTAGGTGGATGCCCTTGGGAAACCCTGCCAGCGGAGTCTTCAAACAGCATAAGAGACTGCTGCATAACTTGAGGCTGAGACAGTTTCCCTGGTATGCATGGGGGTGATGTGACAGACTGATGGGGTTGGTTTTCAGGCGCCATCTGTGCGCTTTCTGCAGAAGACTGGGTGGGAGATAATGTGAACGTGCTGGATCCACTGTCGGCCACCCAATTGACTAATGCCTGTACCTGCTCAGGCCTTACCATCCTTAGAACGGCATTGGGCCCCACCATATATCGCTGTAAATTCTGGCGGCTACTGGGACCTGAGGTAGTTGGTACACTAGGACGTGTGGATGTGGCAGAACGGCCACGTCCTCTCCCAGCACCAGAGGGTCCACTAACACCACCACGACCATGTCCACGTCCGCGTCCCTTACTAGATGTTTTTCTCATTGTTATGGTTCACCACAACAACAAATATATTATTTGGCCCAATGTATTGTATTCAAATTCAGCGGGATATAAATTTGAGGCCTAGTATTTAGGCGCTGGGTGACCGGTATGGATTTAGTGACAGAATTAGACTTGGAAATGCACAGAAGCGTGTGTGTGAAGTTATTCTGAATGACCCAATGTGCACCTTGAATATTATATACCCTTTTTGGGATAGATTTCAAATAGCTCTGATATAGCAGGAACCACTAAATTATGAAATTGCTAAATTGGGAATTGTACTTCAACCCAGAACAAAAAATGTGCTTTGACGGGCACTAAATATCTTGCCCAGCAACAACAGTACAGTGGTGGGTAACGAGAGATTTAGAGGGATTTAAATTTGAGGCCTAGTATTTAGGCGCTGGGTGACAGGTATGGGTTTAGTGACAGAATTAGACTTGGAAATACACAGTAGCGGGTGTGTGTGAAGTTATTCTGAATGACCCAATGTGCACCTTCAATATTATATACCCTTTTTGGGATAGATTTCAAATAGCTCTGATATAGCAGGAACCACTAAATTATGAAATTGCTAAATTGGGAATTGTACTTCAACCCAGAACAAAAAATGTGCTTTGACGGACACTAAATATCTTGCCCAGCAACAACAGTACAGTGGTGGGTAACGAGAGATTTAGAGGGATTTAAATTTGAGGCCTAGTATTTAGGCGCTGGGTCACCGGTATGGATTTAGTGACAGAATTAGACTTGGAAATGCACAGAAGCGTGTGTGTGAAGTTATTCTGAATGACCCTATGTGCACCTTCAATATTATATACCCTTTTAGGGATAGATTTCAAATAGCTCTGATATAGCAGAAACCACTAAATTATGAAATTGCTAAATTGGGAATTGTACTTCAACCCAGAACAAAAAATGTGCTTTGACGGACACTAAATATCTTGCCCAGCAACAACAGTACAGCGGTGGGTAACGAGAGATTTAGAGGGATTTAAATTTGAGGCCTAGTATTTAGGCGCTGGGTCACCGGTATGGATTTAGTGACAGAATTAGACTTGGAAATGCACAGAAGCGTGTGTGTGAAGTTATTCTGAATGACCCTATGTGCACCTTCAATATTATATACCCTTTTAGGGATAGATTTCAAATAGCTCTGATATAGCAGAAACCACTAAATTATGAAATTGCTAAATTGGGAATTGTACTTCAACCCAGAACAAAAAATGTGCTTTGACGGACACTAAATATCTTGCCCAGCAACAACAGTACAGTGGTGGGTAACGAGAGATTTAGAGGGATTTAAATTTGAGGCCTAGTATTTAGGCGCTGGGTCACCGGTATGGATTTAGTGACAGAATTAGACTTGGAAATGCACAGAAGCGTGTGTGTGAAGTTATTCTGAATGACCCTATGTGCACCTTCAATATTATATACCCTTTTAGGGATAGATTTCAAATAGCTCTGATATAGCAGAAACCACTAAATTATGAAATTGCTAAATTGGGAATTGTACTTCAACCCAGAACAAAAAATGTGCTTTGACGGACACTAAATATCTTGCCCAGCAACAACAGTACAGCGGTGGGTAACGAGAGATTTAGAGGGATTTAAATTTGAGGCCTAGTATTTAGGCGCTGGGTGACAGGTATGGGTTTAGTGACAGAATTAGACTTGGAAATACACAGTAGCGGGTGTGTGTGAAGTTATTCTGAATGACCCAATGTGCACCTTCAATATTATATACCCTTTTTGGGATAGATTTCAAATAGCTCTGATATAGCAGGAACCACTAAATTATGAAATTGCTAAATTGGGAATTGTATTTCAACCCAGAACAAGAAATGTGCTTGAACGGACACTAAATAACTCGCCCAGCTACAGCACTAGGGACAGATTTAGCTGGATATAAATTTGAGGCCTAGTATTTAGGCGCTGGGTGACCGGTATGGATTTAGTGACAGAATTAGACTGGGATATGGCCAAAAAATGAACAGACTATTGCTGGTTAAATGCACTTGGTGTGACAGCTTCACCCTGATGTAGGCTTTAGCCAAAAAACAACCACACCATTGAGGGTTAAATGCACTTGGTCGCAGCTTGTGCTGGCGCACCACAAGACACAAAATGGCCGCCGATCACCCCAGAAAAATGAGACTGACAAACGGTCTGTGCAGCCTAAAAACAGTGAGCAATTGAGGATCAGCAGCTCAATGATCCACAGCTGCAGATCGATCAGTTAATCAAGTCCTTTGGAGGAGTTAATCTGCCTAATCTCGCCCTACTGTCGCAGCTGCAACCTCTCCCTACGCTAATCAGAGCAGAGTGACGGGCGGCGCTATGTGACTCCAGCTTAAATAGAGGCTGGGTCACATGGTGCTCTGGCCAATCACAGCCATGCCAATAGTAGGCATGGCTGTGATGGCCTCTTGGGGCAAGTAGTATGACGCTTGTTGATTGGCTGCTTTGCAGCCTTTCAAAAAGCGCCAAGAAAGCGTCACAAAAGCGCGAAGAAAGCGACGAACACCGAACCCGAACCCGGACTTTTACGAAAATGTCCGGGTTCGGGTCCGTGTCACGGACACCCCAAAATTCGGTACGAACCCGAACTATACAGTTCGAGTTCGCTCATCCCTAGTGGTGACCAACCACCCCCCCCCCCCCCCCCCAAAGAAAAAAAATAAAATTACGAATTGTAATAAGACCCATTTTGCGTCCATCCAACTAATGAGGGAGAGGAAACTCTTCTGTGGAGTACAGTCATGTGAAAAAATTAGGACACCCTTTGAAAGCATGTGGTTTTTTGTAACATTTTTAATAAAAGGTTATTTCATCTCCGTTTCAACAATACAGAGAGATTAAAGTAATCCAACTAAACAAAGAAAACTGAAGAAAAGTCTTTTCAAGATCTTCTGTAAATGTCATTCTACAAAAATGCCTATTCTAACTGAGGAAAAAGATAGGACACCCTCACATGTATTCCCTCTTAAATTGGCTCAGATCTCACACAGGTATATCACACCAGGTGCACATAATTAGTAGATCGTTACTCTGCATGTTGAATGAGGCTTGCCCTATTTAAACCTCAGACATTTAGTTTGGTGTGCTCCTGACTGTTGAAGTGAGAGTGAGCACCATGGTGAGAGCAAAAGAGCTGTCAGAGGACTTCAGAAAAAAGATTGTAGCAGCCTATGAGTCTGGGAAGGGATTTAAAAAGATCTCAAAAGATTTTGAAATCAGCCATTCCACTGTCCGGAAGATAGTCTACAAGTGGAGGGCTTTCAAAACAACTGCCAACATGCCCAGGACTGGTCGCCCCAGCAAGTTCACCCCAAGAGCAGACCGCAAGATGCTAAAAGAGGTCTCCAAAAACCCTAAAGTGTCATCTCGAGAACTACAGCAGGCTCTGGCTACTGTTGATGTTGAAGTACATGCCTCTACAATCAGAAAGAGACTGTACAAGTTTAACTTGCATGGGAGGTGTGCAAGGAGGAAACCTTTGCTTTCCAAGAGAAACATCGAGGCCAGACTGACATTTGCCAGAGATAAAGTTGACAAAGACCAGGACTTCTGGAATAATGTTCTTTGGACAGATGAGTCCAAAATTGAATTATTTGGACACAACAGCAGAGGACATGTTTGGCGTAAACCAAACACAGCATTCCAAGAAAAGAACCTCATACCAACTGTGAAGCATGGAGGTGGAAGTGTCATGGTTTGGGGCTGCTTTGCTGCAGCAGGACCTGGTCAGCTCACCATCATAGAATCCACGATGAATTCTACTGTGTATCAGAAGGTGCTTGAAGAACATGTGAGACCATCAGTTAGAAAATTAAAGCTGAAGCGGAACTGGACCATGCAACATGACAATGACCCAAAACATACTAGTAAATCAACCAAAGATTGGCTGAAAAAGAAGAAATGGAGAGTCCTGGAATGGCCAAGTCAAAGTCCAGATTTGAATCCCATTGAGATGCTGTGGGGTGACTTGAAAAGGGCTGTACGTGCAAGAAACCCCTCAAACATCTCACAGCTGAAAAAGTTCTGCATTGAGGAGTGGGGTAAAATTTCCTCAGACCGATGTCGAAGACTGGTAGATGGCTACAAGAACCGTCTCACTGCAGTTATTTCAGCCAAAGGAGGTAACACTCGCTATTAGGGGCAAGGGTGTCCTATCTTTTTCCTCAGTTAGAATAGGCATTTTCAGAAGATCTTGAAAAGACTTTTCTTCAGTTTTCTTTGTTTAGTTGGATTACTTTAATCTCTCTGTATTGTTGAAACGGAGATGAAATAACCTTTTATTAAAAATGTTACAAAAAACCACATGCTTTCAAAGGGTGTCCTAATTTTTTCACATGACTGTATGTCTGTTAGGTCTCATGCACACGACCGTTGTGTGCATCCGTGGCCATTGTGCCGTTTTCCGTTTTTTTTCGCGGACCAAGTACATTTAACCCTCAATGGTGTGGTTGTTTTTGGGCTAAATCCTACATCAGGGTGAAGCTGTCATACCAAGTGCATTTAACCAGCAATAGTCTGTTTATTTTTTGGCCATATACTACATCAGGGGCAAGCTGCCACCCTGCTGTAAACATGGTTCCTCCTCCAATATCTCCTCCTCCTCATCCTCCACCTCGTCATCCTCCAGAACTGTTCCCTGGCTGGACAACCCACCCTCGGGGTCACTTGGGAAAGACTGACCAGAAATACTATGAATTGCTCCCTCTTCCTCATACTCTTCCATTATCGCCAGTAGCGTTTTTTCAAGGAGGCATAGAAGTGGGATAGTAACGCTGAGAACTGCGTTATCGGCACTGGCCATGTTGGTGGAGTACTTGAAACAGCGCAACAAGAAACACAGATCTTGCGTGGAGGCCCAATCATTGTCGGTGAAGTGGTGCTGTTCCGCAGAGCGACTCACCCGTGTGCTGCAGCTGAAACTCCACTATTGCCTGCTGCTGCTCACACAGTCTGGCCACCATGTGCAAGGTGGAGTTCCACCTTGTGGGCACGTCGCATATGAGGCGGTGAGCGGGAAGGCCGAAGTTACGATGCAGCGCTGACAGGCAAGCAGCAGGGTGAGAATTGGGGCAATTTTTAAGGAATCTCGCCCATTATCGCACACACCACCAGGCCGCGCTTGAGGCTCACTGGCACCAACCACTAATCGATCTGTTGTTCAAGGCCTGTCCACAGCTCATGCGCGGTGTGGGGTTTGTCCCCCAAATAGATAAGTTTTAAAACTGCTTTCTGTCATTTACCCCTGGCTGTGCTGAAGTTGGTTGTGAAGGTGTTACGCTGGCCAGATAAGGAGTCGGTAGAGGATGAGGAAGCAGAGTAAGAGGAGAAAGCAACAGGAGGCAAACTGATGCGACCTGCAATCCTCGGTGGTGGAAGGACATGTGCCAAACTGCTATCCACCTCAGGCCCAGCCACCACTGCATTTACTCAGTGTGCTGTTATGGAGATATAACGTCCCTGACAATGTTTACTGGTCCAAGTATCCGCAGTGAGGTGTACCTTGGCACAGATGGCGTTGCACAGTGCATACCTGATTTTGTCCCACACTTGGTTGTGCAGGGAAGGGATGGCAAGTCTGAAAAAAGCTGGGCACGACGTACTGTGGGACAGCCACCGCCATAAGGCTTTTAAAACTCTCTGTCTCCAGCAAATGGAATGACAGCATTTCAAAGGCCAGTAATTTTTAATAGGCTGGCATTCAGAGCCAGGGATCGCGGGTGGGTAGGAGGGTACTTCCTCTTCCGCTCTAGTGTTTGGGAGATGGAGAGCTGAACGCTTCTATGAGACATTGTGGAGATGTTTGGCGACCCAGGTGGTGGTGCTGCTGGCAGATCCTCTGTTTGCGAGGTGGCAGGTGGCACTGTCACTCCAGAGATGGATGAAGAGGCCGAGATTGCAGCAGAACAGGAAGCAGGAGGAGCCAGAGACCTTTCTTGGTTTTGGAGGTGTCTACTCCAATGCAGCTCATGTTTTGCACTTAGAAGCCTGGTCATGCAGGTTGTACTCAGGTTGAGAACGTTTATGCCTCACTTTAGGCTCTGATTACACAGCGCGCAAACCACTTGTGTCTTGTCGTCAGCACATTGTCTGAAGAACTGCCACGCAGGGAACTCCTTGGAGCTGACTTTGGTGTGCTAAGTCCCTTGCTGCGGTGGGCAGTAGCAGGTTTACTGTCTAGGGGATGACCGCTCTGCTTTAGCATCATGCTCCCTCTTCTGCTGTGCTGGTGGCTCTGTGCAACCACCGCCTCTTCCTCCGAACTACACAGGTCACTTACATGACCTTGATTGCATGTGGGGTCTAGGACTCAGACTGCTTGGCTGATTTGCAAGGGGGTGAAGTGAAAGACTGATGGACATCGGCTGCACGTGCAAACTCTGATCTTTCAGCAGGAGACAATGTGAAGGAACTGGAGGCACTGTCAGTAACCCAATCTACTATCGCCTGTACTTGTTCTGGCCTCACCATTCATAGAGCCGCATTAGGCCCGACCAAATACCACTGCAGGTTCTGTCGCCTACTCGCACCTGAGGAAGGTGTTTTACTTGTGCATGTAGCTGGCACAGATCGACCATGTCCTCTCCCTGCAACAGGAGCTCCACCAGCAGCACCATGACCGGGGCCACGTGCCTTATTTGACGCTCTCCTCATATTTCTCAAATTTAGTATCTTGCCCAAAATTTTTTTTATTTTTTTTTATTTTTTTTTATTTTTTTTATTGCAGAATATAACAGTAGGCATCTCACAATGACATATGCAGCAAAGGCTGAAGAATTGCGTTTTTTGCCCTAAATGTTTTTTTTTTTTTATAGTAGAATAGTAAAACAGTATGTAAAGAGTGTATCTCACAATGACATATGCAGCAAAGGCTGAAAAATTATTTTTATTTTTTTGCCCTAAATGGCAGTTTTTTTAATAGCAGAATAGAACCACAGTATCTAAAGGGTGTATCTCACAATGACACATGCAGCAAAATGTTTTGGCCCTAAATGGGTGGTTTTCTTTTGTTTGTTTTTTGTAGCAGAATAGAACAACAGTAAGTAAAGGGTGCATCTCACAATGACATATGCAGCAAAGTCTGAAAATTTTATTTTTTTTGCCCTAAATGGGTGTTTTTCTAATAGCAGAATGGAACCACAGTATCTAAAGGGTGTATCTCACATGTACATATGCAGACTAGGCCGCAATTAAAGATTTTTGCCCAAAAAGGGTGTTTTTCTACTAACAGAATATGACGCTGTATATAACACAAGTGCAGATGCAGCAAGGGCTGTAGAATTGTGTATTTTGCCCAAAAAGGGTGTTTTTTAAAACCCAGAAAATTATAGCTTTATTTCTAGCTTAAATTGTACACTGACTAATGCTGCAAGGCACCAGATGTAGGATATTGCCAAAAAAGGGTGTTTCTTTAAAACCAGATTATTATTACAGTATTTCAAGCTTTGATTTAAATGTCGCAAAAGCACATATGCAGTGCTGGTGCACTGAGCTTGCATAAAATGGTCGCTGCCGGCCACCTTACTAATAGACGGATAAAAGTTATTTTTCTCAGTCATTGGGCTCAGGGCAGGGTAAAAAGGTTGTGCACTGCATCCACGCAACTAAATCTATATAGATCGCTGAGTTCAATTGGAGTTCTGATTAAAGATTCTATACTATTCTCTCCCTTACAGCAGCAGCATCCTATCCCTACACTAAGCACAGCAGAGTGACGTGCAGTGCTACGTGACTACAGCTTAGATAGAGCCTGGGTCACATGCTGCACTGGCCATTTACAGCCATGCCATTAGTAGGCATGGCTGTGATGGCTTCTAAGGGCACATAGTTAAATGCTTGTTGATTGGCTGCTCTGCAGCCTTTCAAAAAAGCACCAATAAATTGCTGAACACTGAACCCGAAATTTTATTGAAGTGTTCAGGTTCAGGTTCGGGTTCGGGGTCCAAAAATCCAAAACTTTGGTACGAACCCGAACTTTACAGTTCGGGTTCGCTCAACCCTATTCATTAGTTAATAATATTTATGATGATTATATAGTTGGTTAGTTAGTGATAGTTCAGTATAGTTTAATTGAATTTAGTTGGTTAGTTTGTGATAATTATGTACAGTATAAGGTTATTTTGTTGTTTAGTTAATGGTTTTTATGTAGATTACATAGTTAGTGTCCAGTATTGTTGTTTTCTATTACTGTAGTGTGTCTCCTCATTTTTGGCCCTTTGTTTCTGTACATGTTATGGATACAGAATTATATTGCTGTGTGCACATATTTACCCTCCTGGCGGGGGCTGGTGACAATCTCACAATCCAATTTGATATCTTCTCTATTAACTTTCGATGTTCTTTTATGAGCCTACCATGGTGATCACAGGTGGCAGGGAATCAGGGTTCCAGGCCAGAGAGGGAGCCTGAGAAAAGGATACCACATCCAAGGGAGGTCAATGGATGAAATTAAATGTGATTGAGCTGAAATGTGGGACAAAGTATTGAAGCATAAGCTTCCAAGTTAAGGAGGAGGCGTGCGGCAATTACCAACTCCCGACTCAGGGAGGTAGTGACGATAAATAATAATACAGTACTCTTAAGATGCTCTGTTATTGAAATGATTAATAAAAAAATATAGGGAATATCACTGTGGTATTTTTGATTTGTAAACGTTAGCCAGGAGAGGCCCTGCTGCCGCTTTGTTGACTCTAGCTAACTTCTGCCTGATCGCACGTCTCTGTGACATCCACCATCCATTTGGATATCTTCTCTATTAACTTTGAATGTTCTTTTCTGAGTCTACTATGTTGATCACGGTTATCGGCGAATCAGAGTTCCACGCCAGAGAGGGAGCATGAGAAAGAGAGACCACATCCAAGGGAGGATTAATTGTATCAAATTAAAAATGATAGAGCGGAAATATGGGCAAAGTATTAAAGCGTAAATGTGGGACAACTTTTTAAAGTTTAGGCATTGAATGAAAGGATGTGGTGCGCATCAATTGATTAAGAATTTCTTAAATTTTATTCCATGTCACCTGTGCAGAGCAGGGGTTTATGCACATCGAAAATTGTAAAATGTCAACCCAAGAATGTAACAGAAAAATTACAAAAACTTATTAACCTGTCTACTTGGTAGAGCAGGGGTCTATGACAGAAAAATTTGTTTATTGTCACCTGAAAATGTAAAAGAAAATTATTGAAAATTATTAAGCTGTCAACTAGGTAGAGCAGGGGTATATTAAACCCGATAATTTGTGAATTTGACCCGAAAATGTAAGACAATTATATATTTTTTTTACCTGTCTACTAGGTAAGGCAGTGGTACATCAAAACTAAAAATTGGTGAATATCACCCGAAAATTTAACTGACAAATTTTTTATTTTATTTTTTAAACGTTCTACTAGGTATAGCAGTGGTACATCACACCCAAAAATTGGTTCATTTCACCCTAAAATGTAACTGACAAAGTAGTAAAATGACAAAAAATAAAAAACTTAGGAGTAGGAGTCTGAGGAGGCGGTGGATGTAGCGGTGTAGGTGGAAGTGGCGGTGGAGGAGGATGAGGTAGCCAACACTGTTTTTTTATTTTAATTTTTAATTAGAGTACACTCCAAAAGAGTGTCAAATATCCAAAATACAAGAATGAGCAATTGCGCTGCAGTATAACAATGGCTGGTTAACGCCGGTATACATGTCTATTCTGTACAAGGTACGAACAAGTCCTGTGGTATCCATGCCTGGTTCATTTTAATGAGATTGAGCTTGTCCACATTAGCTGTGGACAGGAAGCTGCGCTTGTCTGTGATGATGCCCCCTGCCATGCTTAACACACGTTCAGATAATACACTGGCTGTAGGGCAGGACAGCACTTCCAAGGCATAAAGGGCAAGCTCAGGCCATGTGCCCAATTTGGAGACCCAGAAGTTGAAGGGGGCAGACCCGTCATTCACTACGTTTAGTCGTGTGCACACATACTGCTCCACTATGTTGGTGAAATACTGCCTCCTGCTAAGATGTTCCATATCAGTTGGTGGTGCTGGTTGTGGTGTGCTGACAAAGCTTTTCCACATTTCGGCCATACTAACCCTTCCTTCTGAGGTGCTGGTGTTTTCCCAGCTGCGTTTGCGACCTCTTCCTCTGTCTTCTTTTTGTGCTTTCTGCTGTCAGGTGGGAATGCCAACAGCAGTGCGCCTACCAGTGTGCGCATTTTCCCGCACATCTTACGATCACGCTCCAGTGACGGAATTAAGGACAGTATATTGTCCTTGTAACAGGGATCCAGCTGCGTAGCCACCCAGTAATTAACACAAGTTAGAATGTGGGCAACTCGGCGGTCGTTGCGGAGACACTGCAGCATGTAATCACTCATGTTTGCCAGGCTGTACAGAGGCAACGAAAAGCTGTCCTCTGTGTGAGGTGTATCCTCTGTGTTCTCTGTATCCCCCCAGCCACGTACCAGTGATGGCCATGAGCTGGTCTGGGTGCCACCCTGCTGTTAACATGGTTCGTCCTCCTCCATCTTCCTCAGAGCCACTTGTGAATGACTCGCCGGAAACCCTACAAAATGATCCATCTTCCTCCTCCTCATCCTGTGGCACATCCTCTAACATCATCACCAACAGCGTTTGTTCAAGGAGGCATAGAAGTGCGATAGTTACGCTGAGAACGGCGTTATCGTCACTGGCCATGTTGGTGGAGTACTCAAAATAGCGCAACAAGGAACACAGGTCTCGCATGGAGGCCCAGTCATTGTTGGTGAAGTGGTGCTGTTCCGCAGAGCAACTCACCCGTGTGTGCTTCAGCTGAAACTCCATTATCCCCTGCTGCAGATCACACAGTCTGACCAGCATGTGCAAGATGGAGTTCCACCTTGTGTTCACGTCGCATATGAGATGGTGAGTGGGAAGGCCAAAGTTAAGCTGCAGCGCTGACAGGCTAGCAGTAGCAGGGTGAGAATGCCGAAAGCGCGCACAGACGGCCCGCACTTTATGCAGCAGCGCCGACATATCGGGATAATTTTTAAGGAATCTCTGCACCACCAAATTCAGCACATGTGCCAGGCAAGGGATGTGCGTCAAACTGGCTAGTCCCAGAGCTGCTACAAGATTTCAACCATTATCGCACACCACCAGGCCGGGCTTGAGGCTCACTGGCACCAACCACTCATCGATCTGTTGTTCAAGGCCCATCCACAGCTTCTGCGCAGTGTGGGGTTTGTCCCTCAAACATATATATTTTAAAACTGCCTGCTCTTGTTTACCTCTGGCTGTGCTGAAGTTGGTGGTGAAGGTGTTACGCTGACCGGATGAGGAGCCAGTAGAGGATGAGGAAGCGGAGTAGGAGGAGGAAGCAACAGGAGGCAAACTGAAGCGCCCTGCAATCCTCGGTGGTGGAAGGACATGCGCCAAACTGCTATCTGCCTCAGGCATAGCCACCACTACATTTACCCAGTGTGCTGTTATGGAGATATAACGTTTTGACTGTGCTTACTGGTCCACGTATCCGTAGTGAGGTGCACCTTGCCAAAGATAGTGTTGTTTCATTGCACACCTGATTTTGTCCCCTACTTGGTTGTGCATGGAAAGGTTGGCTCGAATGGAAAGGTAGTGGCTTCTGGGCACAACGTACTGTGGGACAGACACGGCCATAAAGCATTTAAAACTATCTGTCTTTACCAGACAGAATGACAGCATTTCAAAGGCCAGTCATTTAGAAATGCTGGCATTCAGGGCTAGTGATCGCGGGTGGGTAGGGGGGGTGCTTCCTCTTCCTCTCCATTGTTTGGGAGATGGAGAACTGAATGCTTCTGTTTGACATTGTGGAGATGCTTGGTGACCCAGGTGGTGGTGTTGCTGGCAGATCCTCTGTTTGCGAGGTGTCAGGTGGCACTGTCACTCCAGAGGTGGATGAAGAGGCAGAGACTGCAGCAGAAGAGGAAGCAGGAGGAGCCAGAGACCTTTCTTGGTTTTTGAGGTGTCTACTCCACTGCAGCCCGTGCTTAGCACTTAAATGCCTGGTCATGCAGGTTGTGGTCAGGTTGATAGTGTTTATGCTTCACTTCAGGCTCTGATTGCACAGTGTGCAAACCACTCGTGTCTTGTCGTCAGCACTTTGTCTGAAGAACTGCCGTGCCAGGGAACTCCTTGGAGTTTGATTTGGTGTGCTCGGTCATTTGCTGTGGTGGGCAGTAGCAGAAGTACTGTCTAGAGGACCGCCGCTCCCCTTTTGCACCATGCTCCCTCTTCTGCTGTGCTGGTGGCTCTGTGCGACAACCGCCTTTTCCTCCGAACTACATAGGTCACTCGCATGACCTTAATTGCATGTGGGGTCTAGGACCTCATCGTCCTCCACATCATCTTCCACCCAGTCTTTACCCCTGCCCTCCTTGTCGGTCTGCACACTTTCGAAAGCCCCAGCAACTGTGTTTTGTCATCATCCGAGACGTGCTGCGATGGTCTTCCCATGTACTCATCTTGAAACATAGGTGGTTGGGCATCGGTACACTCAATCTCTTCCACTTCTGGGGCAGGGATAGGTGGATGGCCCTGGGAAACCCTGCTAACAGAATTATCAAAAAGCAGAAGAGACTGCTGCATGACTTGGGGCTCAGACCACTTGGCTGATTTGCAAGGGGGTGAGGTGAAAGACTGATAGACATCGGCTGCAGGTACAATGAGCAGGACACTGGTACAATGCAGTGGGTCAGGATATATGTATATAAGTCTATAGTTTGTTTGTGACGCCAATTGCAGCTTGCGCAGGTACTGTAGCAGGGCCCTTTAAGATGTAATAACTCACGTAACAGGTAAGGAATGCCAGAGGGTGATAATGTCTCTGTGTAGTAGGTATAATAGTGGCAACGGTGTCTCCTTCCTTGGTACGGCTGGACTCCTGGATCCTGGCTCACTTGCAATAAAATTGAGTGTTGTTAGTAGGAGTACTTGAGGAATGAATTAGATCCAGACTTGAAGTATAATGCAACTTGTCTTTACTGGATGGATGGCAACACAAATCCATACGAGTACAGAAATAGTCGTTAGGTCCCAGCAGGTATTGGCAATATGGGCAGGAATCTATATATATTCTGCTTCTTGTAATATGCCTAGAGAATCTGGCAGGTATCTATCTTCTGCTCTGTCTGTCTTGTGCTTGGTTTGGGCCTGACTAGCTGAGGAGGAATTTGGCTTCTCCTGGACTCTGGATCAGTACTCACAGGACTGCTCAAAGGGAATGATTTCTTCCTGGAGATCTGTAGTTCTGGAGGGTTTCTTGGTTGTCACCTGCTGAGGTAGATGACTCAGGCTGGGAAGAGTGATCCTTGGCCTCAGCCGAGGCTGGATCCTAGGTTGGGATCCCTGTAACTGGGAGCTCCTACCAACACAACCTACCCCCAGCAGGGGTGGCTGGTACACTGACTAACTTCCTTCTCCTCCTCATGAGACAGGACATGGGGCTAGCTCACTTTTGCTCACACAGGGGAGACTAGGCTGGAATGAACTATTCCAGGCCTAGATATGCTAAACTGGCTAAATACCTGATCACACATTGCCGCCACCTGCTGGTGTACAAGGAAATCACAGCATGATATATGAAACAGGCATAAAATATATATCTACAGGGGAAATGCAATGTTAGATTACACAAGATGGCAATACATATAAACTTGACATGTAGCAGGGAGACAGAGTTTAGTAGCATACTCTGGGATGTTACACAGGTGCCAACTCTGATCTTTCAGCAGGAGACTGGGTGGGAGACAATGTGAAGGTACTGGAGACACTGTCAGCAGCCCAATCTACTATAGCCTGTACTTGTTCTTCGTAGAGCCACATAAGGCCTGACCAAATACTGCTGAAGGTTCTGATACCTACTCGCACCTGAGGAAGGTGTTTCACTTGTGTGTGTAGCTGGCACAGATTGACCACATCCTCCCCCTGCAACAGAGCTCCACCAGCAGCACTACGACCTGAGCCACGTCCCTTATTTGATGTTCTCCACATATTTCTCAAATTTAGCATCTTGCCCTAAATGGGTGTTTGTTTAATGACTGAATAGAACCACAGTATGTAAAGTCTGTATCTCACACGTCCTGATCCACACTAGGCCGCAATTAAAGATTTGTGCCCAAAATGGCTGTATTTCAAATAACCGAATAGAACCACAGTATGTAAAGGCTGCATCTCACATGTACTGATTCACACTAGGCCACAATGTAAGTTTTTTGCCCAAAATGGGTGTTTGTTTAATAACAGAATATGACAGCAGTATATAACCCTTGAATTTCAAACGTGCAGATGCTGCAAGTATGTCTGTGAAGGTTCTCATTTATCCAGGTCATGGTATATATCTGTAAAGAATAAATCAAGGCAACTGGACGTACTGTAGATTTCTTGAAAACGTTTCACTCGTTCTTCCAATGAGCTTTCTCAATTCTGAGTGACTGTACAAAAATTCTGGGAAGAAAATATGTAACTGAATCCACATCTGGTAATTATACCCAAGATTGGGTCAAAGGTGTTGATTCCTTTATCCTAATTGGAGTCAGTAGGTGATAAAGACTTCCCAGAAAAAGGTGTCAACACCTTTGACCCAATGCTGGGTATAATTGCCAGATGTGGATTCAGTTACATATTTATTCCCAGAACTTTTGTACAGTCACTCAGAATTGAGAAAGCTTGTTGGAAGAACAAGAGAAACGTTTTCAAGAAATCTACAGTACGTCCAGTTGCCTTGATTTATTCTTTACAGATAGATGCTGCATGGGCTGTAAAATTGGGTATTTTGACAAAAAAGTGTGTTTTTAAAAACCCAGAAAATTATAGCTGTATTTTTAACTTAAATTGCACACTGACTAATCCAGAATTTGGATATTGCCAAAAAAAAGTGTTTTTTTACTAACTGAATATGAAAGCTGTATATAATGAGTCATGTGAATTATATACGTGCTGATGCTGCAAGGGCTGTAAAATAGTAGATATTGCCCAAAAAGTGTGTTTTTTTAGTAACAGAATATGAAAGCTGTATATATTAAACTTGAATTTCACACGTGCAGATCTGTAAAATAGTGGATTTTGCCAAAAAAAGGGTGTTTTTAAAAACCCAGAGAATTTTGGCTGTATTTCTAGCTTAAATTGCACACTGACTAATCCAAATGTTGGATATTGCCAAAAAAAGTATGTTTTTTTACTAAAAGAATATGAAAGCTGTATATAACCCTTAAATTTCACACGTACTGATGCTGCAAGGGCTGTAACATTGGGTATTTTGTCAAAAAAGTGTGTTTTTAAAAACCCAGAAAATTATGGCTGTATTTCCTGCTTAAATTGTACACTGACTACTCCTGTAAATTCACCAGATGTTGTACATTGCCAAAAAAGGGTGATTTAAAAAAAAAAAGATTATTGGTGCAGTTTTTCAAGCTTGGATTTCAATGTCACAAAAGCTCAAATACAGTGCTGGTGCACTGAGCTTGCATAAAATGGCCGCCGCCCACCTAACAGACAGATAAAAGTTATTTTTTTTTGTCACTGGGTTCAGGCCAGGGTAAAAAGAATGCACCCTGCACCCACACAACTAAATGTATGTAGATCACTGAGTTAGATTAGTTCTGAACAAAGATTCTCTCCTATTCTCTCCCTGAAATCACCAGCAGCATTCTCTCCCTACACTAGTAACAGCAGAGTGGCGTGCAGCGCTACGTGACTCCAGATTATATAGAGGCTGGGTCACATGCTGCACTAGCCAATCACAGCCATGCCATTAGTAGGCATGGCTGTGATGGCCTCTAAGGGCACAGAGTTAAACGCTTGTTGATTGGCTGCTCTGCAGCCTTTAAAAGCGCCAAGAAAGCACCAAACACCGAACCCGACCCAAACTTTTACTAAAATGTTCGGGTTCGGGTACGGGGTCCAAAAATCCTAAAGTTTGGTACGAACCCGAACTTTACAGTTCGGGTTCGCTCAACGCTAGTCATGTGATATTTTTATAGAGACGTTTGATGCGGATGCGGCAATACATAATATGTCTACTTTTCATTTTTTCACTTTTTTTTATTTCATTTAATTTTAGAAAAAAAGATGGCTTTATTTTTTTTTTCTAGAAATTTTTTTTAACCTATATTTTTAAAACTTTTTTTTTTCTGTTAATTTTTTTGTCCTCCACTAAGACTTCAACTTTTGGGGGTCTGATACCCTTTACAATGCATTACAATACTTCTGTATTCTAACGCATTGGTTGTAAGTTGTATTACCAGTGTAATACAGGGGTGCTGGATCTATTAGGCCCTCCCGGAAGGCAGCCACAATGACTAAGGGAGCAATCGGGCTACCTTCCCTGCCATCGGGTCCCCGTCACAGCAGCACAGACACCCTATGGACACCCCACACATATCTGAAGCTCGCATGTGCTGCAGTCAGTGCTGCCCATAATTATTCATACTCCTGGCAAATTTTGACTTAAAGTTACATTTATTCAACCAGCAAGTAATTTTCAAATTGCAGACCAGCTTTTTGCATATCTCCACAGGTATTTTTGCCCATTCATCTTTAGCAATGAGCTCCAAACTTTCAGGTTGAAGGGTCTTCTTGTCATCACCCTGATCTTTAGCTCACTCCACAGATTCTCAATTGGATTCAAGTCTGGACTCTGGCTGGGCCACTCCAAAACATTAATGCTGTCTGCTAACCATTTCTTCACCACTTTTGCTGTGTGTTTTGGGTCCTTGTCATGCTGAAATGTCCACTGGTGCCCAAGGCCAAGTTTCTCTGCAGACTGCCTGATGTTGTCATTGAGAGTCCTCATGTATTGCTCTTTGTTCATGGTGCCATTTACTGTGATTAGGTTCCCTGGTCCATTGGCTGAAAAACACCCCCAAAGCATTAGGTTCCCACCACCATGTTTGACATTGTGTTCTTTGGGTTGAAGGCTTCTCCTTTTTTACGTCAAATGAAGGAAACATCATTGTGACCAAACAATTACATTTTTGTTTCATCTGATCATAACACAGAAGACCAGAAGTCTTCCTCTTTGTCCAGGTAAGCTTTTGCAACGGCCAAGCAAGCTTTTGTTTGCCTTATTACTTGCTGGTTTGTCCCCATTGACTATAATGGAGACTGGGGCGGAGCTCCGGCGCAGCACTGTTGGATCCATCCTGCCGCTAGTGTGAAAGTACCCAAATGAAATGACATCAAATGGTGAGTGCAGAAATTATTTTTGGTTTATGCTTTCTTTCTAACACTGCGTTATCTAAATTACTAGAATAATTTCCTTTTTAATGATTGCTTTTATTTGCAAAGCTACCTGGTTCTGGCCCACAAAATTAATTCTATAAGTAATGAACAGGATGCACAGGGGTGTTGATCCTCCAAAAAGGGTGCTCACAGTCCCACAGTGTCACCCCACTGTTAAATAGAAACGGCAAAAATTAGAATAAATGGCCTGGGCACACCTAGGATATAGGATCAGACGTTTTATTAATACAGTGATTATGATAATGTAATATATAAGACAATATAAAAGAGATATAGAGAGGGCAATGTATTAAAATCTACAATACTCACTTAAAAAATGACACAGTGTTATACTTTGGCAACACACGATCGGTATTAGCAGCTGCACACAAAGGGTTAAAATTGTATTGAATAAAAAAACGATGAATGGCAACAAAATTAATTGAATAGAGAAACAAAGTTCATTGGATGCAGTACAAACAGCACTTATGTGTCCACCTATAGTAGATGGTATAATGCCTTGGGTGATGCACAGTTTTAAATGGACCCAACTGTTCTTTGAGAAAGGAGTAACACTGGTGCGTCTCCGTAGTGATAGGCTCTTCCTCACCAAATTGGGTACTGATATTAGAGCCCTTTGATCAGACTTTAGCGAACAGCCAATGCAGGTGTTAATTGACTGTAAGAGATCTGTAGGCAGTCTATGATTGTTCTATAGTGCAGCTAGTATCACTAGTGTTCCTGGCCTGGCGGCGTCCCGCTTGCGGTCAGTATTAAAGCTGCATTAGTATTGCCGACTTTTAGATTTTAAACAGTCTTACCGGTATAGCTGGTCTCCGGTCATCTGTATTGGCGGTTTTTTCAATCCAAGAGAAGCTTACCCAGGTTCCTTCCTACAGTCCGGAAGATGGCGTGTCCACAGTATTCGGCATTTACTCCACGTGGGATCGCTTGTTTAGACGTGGGTGCCGTCTCGTTTTCACCTTTCAGGTTTGTGCTTCTCACTTGGACTCCGCGATGCTCGTTGGTGGAAATAATGATGTGGTGCACTCACATAAGTTCGGGGGTCCGACCAGACGCGTTTCGGGGCTTCAGTGGTAACCGGACCTCCCCGAACTTAGTCTCTTTTATACCTGAGAAGAAATTGGCTGCAAAACCCGACGTGGATTCTGTTCCGGAAGTCAATTTATTCTGTTCATCTTGTGTACCCAACTTTATTCTTTGTAGTTGAGTTAGCCATCTAGGCAGTTTATTACATTAATTCTTTCCCATATATATATTATATTCAATCTATGCTTGTACTCACAATACGAAAAACGCAATTTTTGACTTTGCAATATTATTGCGGTTATGTTGCGTTATATTAGTAAACTCGACCTTAGAGTTTTGCGGTTCATTTCTTAGATATATAGGTTGTGCTATTATTGAGTATACATAAAGTATTAATACACACTCATATATTGTTATTAAAAACCTAAATGAAGTTTTTTTAATTAATTAGTTAAAAATAAAAAAATAAAAAAATACATATGCATATAAATGCGTAAAATGTCCTATATTTAAAACGGAACAACATACAATGTCCATAATAGTAGACATAGTGACACATAATTAGCCAGAGGGAAGTTAAAACATCAGGAGATCGACATTATCTGATTTCAACAGTGGATGTCTCACTGGGATGTTTTATTCGTACTGTATTGTTCCCGACAGTAGATTGTTTTAATTCACAGGAGAAACAATCGGACGGTGTTTATGAGTGGAGGCCCACCGTCAAGGAGGGAAACCGCCGAGATATTAAATCATGCCACTGAGGAAGGAGTCGGAGCACTCTGAAAACGCGTATGGTAAATCCCATGAAATAAGACACAGAATCAGAAGATTTAAGCGCTTAAAGAAAAGGAACCAACAGCCAAGGGATCGGTGAGAATATACTTTCTTAAAGGAAAGCTGGATACCTGTCGGCAATCTATGGGAAGCGCATCTGGTGACTCTATAGCTTGCGTGATATAAAGAAATAGCGCAGCATAAAGATACCATTGAGCAGTTTCTGCGACAGCACAGCTTTATATATCACTGAAGATCCCGGACCTGATATTCACATAGACTCTGTGGAAATTCCTATTACACCGCAACTCATCAAGAATAGTATCACTCGTGGGACGCCACCAGTGTTACAATTAAATCGGCAGTGTTTAAACAGTGAGTAAAACAACTGCGATTTATCTAATCTATTCTACTATTAATAGTGAATTTATTCATACTGACTCTGCAGCAACAATATATTATGCCGAGCATGTGAAGCTCTTTATCATTTGTCTTAAAAGACTCTGACCCATTGGTCAAATATAAGGAATTTTTATTTTATTTTATATTATATTTTTATATTTTTACATACCCACTGTATCTATGTATTTTATAGATTTTAGCTATGCATTATAATATGTCGGAATAGATAGTTTTATGTGTTACAATAAATATATATTGTTATATCCAAACTCTCCGTGTGTAATCCAAGTGTTGGTGTGCCCTACTATTTTATATTTCTTGAGATATTAAATCATTCGGCGGGATTCATCCTCGACGGTAGGTCCCCACCCTCGGTCTTTATAGGAAACCAAATATTTCATATTCGGCATTTAATCCTTCCGGAATCATGGTTTCCATTTCAAATATTCTTTGTGTTTCCATCCTCGACATCCTACTGATATGGTTCCCCTTCCTCCAACTTTTGGGTATTTTGTCGATCGCTGCGAATTTTAAACCAGATGGATCACTATTATGGGTATTTTTAAAATGTTGTGAGAGTGAATGGGTTTCTACTCCTTTTTTAATGTTCGATACATGTTCCGCTAGACGTTTTTTTAGAGTTCTTTTGGTTCTGCCAATATATTGCCTTTTACAGGGGCATTCTATAATATATATGACACTCTCTGAACTACATGTTAAAAATTCTTTTATAATATGTTTGTGTCCATTGGTTGTAGAAATTATTTCTTTAGTCTGTCTTTCAAAAGAAGTTAGTTTACAAATGCCACATTGGCCACATCTAAAGAAACCTTTTAAATCCATCCATCTACATAGTGATGAGTCCTGGTGTGATATGTCTTCTTTATCTGTCGGTGCTATCTTATTCCCCAGATTTGGTGCCTTAGTAAAAATAATCAGGGGTTTGGGAGGAATTATGGTACCAATCGTTTTTTCTTTTTTTATAACGTCCCAGTGTTTGTATATGATGTTTCTTATCTTTTTATGATCTCCACTGTAGGGTAATATTAATTTTATTGGATTTTCTCCCTGTTCTTTACTAGTCTTCTGTTTTTCTATAAAGATTTCTGTTCTTTCCATATTTCTCACTTTCTTTAAAGCTACATCTAAAATCTCTTCTGGATATTTTTTTATTAAAAATTCTGTTTTCATTTTATCGGCCTCCAACTCAAATTTTTCCATCGTTGTACAGTTACGTCTTAGACGTCGAAATTGACCTTGGGGGATATTTGAAAGCCAACTTGGTAAGTGGCAGCTATTAAATAAAATATAGCTGTTACGAGTTGAAGGCTTAATGTATGTACAGGTTTTTATTTTATTTTCTTCAACATAGATACTTAAGTCTAAAAATTCTATATGTTCTTTGCTGGTAGTTCCTGAAAATTTAAGATTTTGATTATTATGATTAATAGACTTTAAAAATGTGTCCAACTGTTCTCGTCCCGACCGCCAAATAAAAAATACATCGTCGATGTATCGCTGCCAGAGCACCAGGTTCGTCCCCAGTATGGGGGCCACATTCTGGTCCTCCCATTCCGCCATAAATAAATTTGCGTAACTGGGGGCGAACCTGGTGCCCATGGCAGTCCCTCGAGTCTGTAAGTAAAAACCATCATTAAAATAGAAATAATTGTGAGTTAAAATAAGGTCAATGCCTTCTATCAAAAATTAAATTTGTTGATTTGTTAATGAGCCTTCTAATGTCAATTGTTTTTTCACAGCTTCTTTGCCTTGGTCATGGTCAATGACCGTATACAAGGACTGGACGTCCAATGATCCCATTATCCAATGTTCCTCAAAAGCCATATTTTCTATCTTTTTTATTATTTGAGTCGTATCTTTTACGTATGATGGGACCTTTTTTACTCTAGTTTGGAGCAAAATATCGATATACATTGAAAGATTGGCTGTTAAAGATTCAATTCCCGAAATGATTGGGCGTCCTGGTGGATTATCTTTGTCCTTGTGTATTTTTGGAATACAGTAAAAAGCTTGTATGCGTGGATATTTATTTAAAATAAATTCAAATTCTTCTTTATTTAAAATGTCACTATCTAATCCCTTTTTGCAAAATTCTTCTAAATGAATATAAAATTGATCAGTTGGGTCCTTTGTTAATTTCTGATATGTGCTCTTATCTTCCAATTGACGCAGGCATTCCATATTATATTTATCAACGTCCTGAATAACTATGGATCCTCCCTTATCCGCTGGTCAAATTACAATGTTTTTCTCTTTTTGTAGGAGTTTGAGTGCTGCGATTTCACTTTGTGTCAGATTATTTCGTTTGTATTTGGTATGGTTTTTAATCTTTTTTACATCCCTCATCACACATTCTTTGAAGGTGGTCATTTCCGCACTTAATTCGTTCCTTGGATACTTTTTCGACTTGTTTTTAAGTGACGTATGGACAACTTTATCATTCTGTTTGGTAAGAATCACTTCTCGAGTTGGTGGATTTAAAAAAAAAAAATTTTTCAAGCATAGTTTTCTTAAAAAAAATTCTACTCCAATAAAAATTTCAAATTTATTAAGAGGTTTTGTTGGGGCGAACTTGAGGCCTTTATTTAATAGTTGTTTTTGGGTTTCTGACAATGTTACTGAGCTTAAATTTATAATTGCATTGTTTGTGATTATGGGTGATGTGACCTGTGGTGATAGTGTCTTTTTTTGTATTAAAAAAATAATTCTATGTTTAGTGCGGCCCCCAGATGAAAAATGGTTGGGCACCACTGGGGTAGATTATGTGACATATTTATAGAGCTGGTCAGTATGCACGATCCTGCTTAACGGGAACGGAACGGATCCGTGAACAAATTTAAAAATATTAAATCCGCTCATCTCTAGTAGAGTTGAGCGAACACCTGGATGTTCGGGTTCGAGAAGTTCGGCCGAACATCCCGGAAATGTTCGGGTTCGGGATCCGAACCCGATCCGAACTTCGTCCCGAACCCGAACCCCATTGAAGTCAATGGGGACCCGAACTTTTCGGCACTAAAAAGGCTGTAAAACAGCCCAGGAAAGAGCTAGAGGGCTGCAAAAGGCAGCAACATGTAGGTAAATCCCCTGCAAACAAATGTGGATAGGGAAATGAATTAAAATAAAAATTAAATAAATAAAAATTAACCAAAATCAATTGGAGAGAGGTTCCATAGCAGAGAATCTGGCTTCCCGTCACCCACCACTGGAACAGTCCATTCTCAGATATTTAGGCCCCGGCACCCAGGCAGAGGAGAGAGGTCCCGTAACAGAGAATCTGTCTTCATGTCAGCAGAGAATTAGTCTGCATGTCATAGCAGAGAATGAGGCTTCACGTCAGCCACCACTGCAACAGTCCATTGGCATATATTTAGGCCCAGCACCCAGGCAGAGGAGGGAGGTCCCGTAACAGAGAATCTGTCTTCATGTCAGCAGAGAATTAGTCTGCATGTCATAGCAGAGAATGAGGCTTCATGTCAGCCACCACTGCAACAGTCCATTGGCATATATTTAGGCCCAGCACACACACAGGCAGAGGAGAGAGGTCCCGTAACAGAGAATCTGGCTTCATGTCAGCAGAGAATCAGTCTGCATGTCATAGCAGAGAATGAGGCTTCACGTCAGCCACCACTGCAACAGTCCATTGGCATATATTTAGGCCCAGCACACACACAGGCAGAGGAGAGAGGTCCCGTAACAGAGAATCTGTCTTCATGTCAGCAGAGAATCAGTCTGCATGTCATAGCAGAGAATGAGGCTTCACGTCAGCCACCACTGCAACAGTCCATTGGCATATATTTAGGCCCAGCACCCAGGCAGAGGAGGGAGGTCCCGTAACAGAGAATCTGTCTTCATGTCAGCAGAGAATTAGTCTGCATGTCATAGCAGAGAATGAGGCTTCACGTCAGCCACCACTGCAACAGTCCATTGGCATATATTTAGGCCCAGCACACACACAGGCAGAGGAGAGAGGTCCCGTAACAGAGAATCTGGCTTCATGTCAGCAGAGAATCAGTCTGCATGTCATAGCAGAGAATGAGGCTTCACGTCAGCCACCACTGCAACAGTCCATTGGCATATATTTAGGCCCAGCACACACACAGGCAGAGGAGAGAGGTCCCGTAACAGAGAATCTGTCTTCATGTCAGCAGAGAATCAGTCTGCATGTCATAGCAGAGAATGAGGCTTCACGTCAGCCACCACTGCAACAGTCCATTGGCATACATTTAGGCCCAGCACCCAGGCAGAGGAGGGAGGTCCCGTAACAGAGAATCTGTCTTCATGTCAGCAGAGAATTAGTCTGCATGTCATAGCAGAGAATGAGGCTTCACGTCAGCCACCACTGCAACAGTCCATTGGCATATATTTAGGCCCAGCACACACACAGGCAGAGGAGAGAGGTCCCGTAACAGAGAATCTGGCTTCATGTCAGCAGAGAATCAGTCTGCATGTCATAGCAGAGAATGAGGCTTCACGTCACCCACCACTGCAACAGTCCATTGGCATATATTTAGGCCCAGCACACACACAGGCAGAGGAGAGAGGTCCCGTAACAGAGAATCTGTCTTCATGTCAGCAGAGAATTAGTCTGCATGTCATAGCAGAGAATGAGGCTTCACGTCAGCCACCACTGCAACAGTCCATTGGCATATATTTAGGCCCAGCACCCAGGCAGAGGAGGGAGGTCCCGTAACAGAGAATCTGTCTTCATGTCAGCAGAGAATTAGTCTGCATGTCATAGCAGAGAATGAGGCTTCACGTCAGCCACCACTGCAACAGTCCATTGGCATATATTTAGGCCCAGCACACACACAGGCAGAGGAGAGAGGTCCCGTAACAGAGAATCTGGCTTCATGTCAGCAGAGAATCAGTCTGCATGTCATAGCAGAGAATGAGGCTTCACGTCAGCCACCACTGCAACAGTCCATTGGCATATATTTAGGCCCAGCACACACACAGGCAGAGGAGAGAGGTCCCGTAACAGAGGATCTGGCTTCATGTCAGCAGAGAATCAGTCTGCATGTCATAGCAGAGAATGAGGCTTCACGTCACCCACCACTGCAACAGTCCATTGGCATATATTTAGGCCTAGCACACAGGCAGAGCAGAGAGGTCCCGTAACAGACAATCTGGCTTCATGACAGCAGAGAATCAGTCTGCATGTCATAGCAGAGAATGAGGCTTCACGTCACCCACCACTGCAACAGTCCATTGGCATATATTTAGGCCTAGCACACAGGCAGAGCAGAGAGGTCCCGTAACAGACAATCTGGCTTCATGTCAGCAGAGAATCAGTCTGCATGTCATAGCAGAGAATCAGGCTTCACGTCAGCCACCACTGCAACAGTCCATTGTCATAAATTTAGGCCCAGCACCCAGGCAGAGGAGAGAGGTCCCGTAACAGACAATCTGGCTTCATGTCAGCAGAGAATTAGTCTGCATGTCATAGCAGAGAATCAGGCTTCATGTCAGCCACCACTGCAACAGTCCATTGGCATATATTTAGGCCTAGCACACAGGCAGAGGAGAGGTTCATTCAACTTTGGGTAGCCTCGCAATATAATGGTAAAATGAAAATAAAAATAGGATTGAATGAGGAAGTGCCCTGGAGTCCAATAATATATGGTTATGGGGAGGTAGTTAATGTCTAATCTGGACAAGGGACGGACAGGTCCTGTGGGATCCATGCCTGGTTCATTTTTATGAACGTCAGCTTGTCCACATTGGCTGTAGACAGGCGGCTGCGTTTGTCTGTAATGACGCCCCCTGCCGTGCTGAATACACGTTCAGACAAAACGCTGGCTGCCGGGCAGGCCAGCACCTCCAAGGCATAAAAGGCTAGCTCTGGCCACGTGGACAATTTAGAGACCCAGAAGTTGAATGGGGCCGAACCATCAGTCAGTACGTGGAGGGGTGTGCACACGTACTGTTCCACCATGTTAGTGAAATGTTGCCTCCTGCTAACACGTTGCGTATCAGGTGGTGGTGCAGTTAGCTGTGGCGTGTTGACAAAAGTTTTCCACATCTCTGCCATGCTAACCCTGCCCTCAGAGGAGCTGGCCGTGACACAGCTGCCTTGGCGACCTCTTGCTCCTCCTCTGCCTTGGCCTTGGGCTTCCACTTGTTCCCCTGTGACATTTGGGAATGCTCTCAGTAGCGCGTCTACCAACGTGCGCTTGTACTCGCGCATCTTCCTATCACGCTCCAGTGCAGGAAGTAAGGTGGGCACATTGTCTTTGTAGCGTGGATCCAGCAGGGTGGCAACCCAGTAGTCCGCACAGGTTAAAATGTGGGCAACTCTGCTGTCGTTGCGCAGGCACTGCAGCATGTAGTCGCTCATGTGTGCCAGGCTGCCCAGGGTAAGGACAAGCTGTCCTCTGTGGGAGGCGTATCGTCATCGTCCTGCCTTTCCCCCCAGCCACGCACCAGTGATGGACCCGAGCTGCGTTGGGTGCCACCCCGCTGTGACCATGCTTCATCCTCATCCTCCTCCACCTCCTCCTCATCCTCATCCTCGTCCTCCTCGTCCTCCAGTAGTGGGCCCTGGCTGGCCACATTTGTACCTGGCCTCTGCTGTTGCCAAAAACCTCCCTCTGAGTCACTTCGAAGAGACTGGCCTGAAAGTGCTAAAAATGACCCCTCTTCCTCCTCCTCCTCCTCCTCCTCCTGGGCCACCTCCTCTTCCATCATCGCCCTAAGTGTTTTCTCAAGGAGACATAGAAGTGGTATTGTAACGCTGATAACGGTGTCATCGCCACTGGCCATGTTGGTGGAGTACTCGAAACAGCGCAACAGGGCACACAGGTCTCGCATGGAGGCCCAGTCATTGGTGGTGAAGTGGTGCTGTTCTGTAGTGCGACTGACCCGTGCGTGCTGCAGCTGAAACTCCACTATGGCCTGCTGCTGCTCGCACAGTCTGTCCAGCATGTGCAAGGTGGAGTTCCACCTGGTGGGCACGTCGCATATGAGGCGGTGAGCGGGAAGGCCGAAGTTACGCTGTAGCGCAGACAGGCGAGCAGCAGCAGGATGTGAACGCCGGAAGCGCGAACAGACGGCCCGCACTTTATGCACATGTCGGGGTAGTTGTGAATGAACTTCTGCACCACCAAATTCAGCACATGCGCCAAGCAAGGGATGTGCGTCAAATTGGCTAGTCCAAGAGCTGCAACGAGATTTCGCCCATTATCACACACCACCAGGCCGGGGTTGAGGCTCGCCGGCAGCAACCACTCGTCGGTCTGTTGTTCAATACCCCGCCACAACTCCTGTGCGGTGTGGGGCCTGTCCCCCAAACATATGAGTTTCAGAATGGCCTGCTGACGTTTACCCCGGGCTGTGCTGAAGTTGGTGGTGAAGGTGTGTGGCTGACTGGATGAGCAGGTGGAAGAAGAGGAGGAGGAAGCCGAGAAGGAGGAGGTGGCAACAGGAGGCAAAGAATGTTGCCCTGCGATCCTTGGTGGCGGAAGGACGTGCGCCAAACAGCTCTCCGCCTGGGGCCCAGCTGCCACTACATTTACCCAGTGTGCAGTTAGGGAGATATAGCGTCCCTGGCCGTGCTTACTGGTCCACGTATCTGTGGTTAGGTGGACCTTGCTACAGATGGCGTTGCGCAGTGCACACTTGATTTTATCGGATACTTGGTTGTGCAGGGAAGGCACGGCTCTCTTGGAGAAGTAGTGCCGGCTGGGAACAACATACTGTGGGACAGCAAGCGACATGAGCTGTTTGAAGCTGTCTGTGTCCACCAGCCTAAATGACAGCATTTCATAGGCCAGTAGTTTAGAAATGCTGGCATTCAGGGCCAGGGATCGAGGGTGGCTAGGTGGGAATTTACGCTTTCTATCAAATGTTTGTGAGATGGAGAGCTGAACGCTGGCGTGTGACATGGTTGAGACGCTTGGTGACGGAGGTGGTGGTGGTGGTGTTGGTGGTACATCCCCTGTTTGCTGGGCGGCAGGTGCCAACGTTCCTCCAGAGGCGGAGGAAGAGGCCGAGGCGGCAGCAGCAGAATAGGCCGAGGCGGCAGCAGCAGAAGAGGTAGCAGGGGGAGCCTGAGTGACTTCCTTGGTTTTAAGGTGTTTACTCCACTGCAGTTCATGCTTTGCATGCAGGTGCCTGGTCATGCAGGTTGTGCTCAGGTTCAGAACGTTAATGCCTCGCTTCAGGCTCTGATGGCACAGCGTGCAAACCACTCGGGTCTTGTCGTCAGCACATTGTTTGAAGAAGTGCCATGCCAGGGAACTCCTTAAAGCTGCCTTTGGGGTGCTCGGTCCCAGATGGCGGCGGTCAGTAGCAGGCGGAGTCTCTTGGCGGCGGGTGTTCTGCTTTTGCCCACTGCTCCCTCTTTTGCTACGCTGTTGGCTCGGTCTCACCACTGCCTCTTCCTCCGAACTGTGAAAGTCAGTGGCACGACCTTCATTCCATGTGGGGTCTAGGACCTCATCGTCCCCTGCATCGTCTTCCACCCAGTCTTGATCCCTGACCTCCTGTTCAGTCTGCACACTGCAGAAAGACGCAGCAGTTGGCACCTGTGTTTCGTCATCATCAGAGACATGCTGAGGTGGTATTCCCATGTCCTCATCATCAGGAAACATAAGTGGTTGTGCGTCAGTGCATTCTATGTCTTTCACCGCTGGGGAAGGGCTAGGTGGATGCCCTTGGGAAACCCTGCCAGCGGAGTCTTCAAACAGCATAAGAGACTGCTGCATAACTTGAGGCTGAGACAGTTTCCCTGGTATGCATGGGGGTGATGTGACAGACTGATGGGGTTGGTTTTCAGGCGCCATCTGTGCGCTTTCTGCAGAAGACTGGGTGGGAGATAATGTGAACGTGCTGGATCCACTGTCGGCCACCCAATTGACTAATGCCTGTACCTGCTCAGGCCTTACCATCCTTAGAACGGCATTGGGCCCCACCATATATCGCTGTAAATTCTGGCGGCTACTGGGACCTGAGGTAGTTGGTACACTAGGACGTGTGGATGTGGCAGAACGGCCACGTCCTCTCCCAGCACCAGAGGGTCCACTAACACCACCACGACCATGTCCACGTCCGCGTCCCTTACTAGATGTTTTTCTCATTGTTATGGTTCACCACAACAACAAATATATTATTTGGCCCAATGTATTGTATTCAAATTCAGCGGGATATAAATTTGAGGCCTAGTATTTAGGCGCTGGGTGACCGGTATGGATTTAGTGACAGAATTAGACTTGGAAATGCACAGAAGCGTGTGTGTGTGAAGTTATTCTGAATGACCCAATGTGCACCTTGAATATTATATACCCTTTTAGGGATAGATTTCAAATAGCTCTGATATAGCAGAAACCACTAAATTATGAAATTGCTAAATTGGGAATTGTATTTCAACCCAGAACAAAAAATGTGCTTTGACGGACACTAAATAACTTTCCCAGGCACAACAGGACAGCGTTAACGAGAGATTTAGCAGGATATAAATTTGAGGCCTAGTATTTAGGCGCTGGGTGACAGGTATGGGTTTAGTGACAGAATTAGACTTAGAAATACACAGTAGCGGGTGTGTGTGAAGTTATTCTGAATGACCCAATGTGCACCTTGAATATTATATACCCTTTTAGGGATAGATTTCAAATAGCTCTGATATAGCAGAAACCACTAAATTATGAAATTGCTAAATTGGGAATTGTATTTCAACCCAGAACAAAAAATGTGCTTTGACGGACACTAAATAACTTTCCCAGCCACAACAGGACAGCGTTAACGAGAGATTTAGCAGGATATAAATTTGAGGCCTAGTATTTAGGCGCTGGGTGACAGGTATGGGTTTAGTGACAGAATTAGACTTAGAAATACACAGTAGCGGGTGTGTGTGAAGTTATTCTGAATGACCCAATGTGCACCTTGAATATTATATACCCTTTTAGGGATAGATTTCAAATAGCTCTGATATAGCAGAAACCACTAAATTATGAAATTGCTAAATTGGGAATTGTATTTCAACCCAGAACAAAAAATGTGCTTTGACGGACACTAAATAACTTTCCCAGCCACAACAGGACAGCGTTAACGAGAGATTTAGCAGGATATAAATTTGAGGCCTAGTATTTAGGCGCTGGGTGACAGGTATGGGTTTAGTGACAGAATTAGACTTAGAAATACACAGTAGCGGGTGTGTGTGAAGTTATTCTGAATGACCCAATGTGCACCTTGAATATTATATACCCTTTTAGGGATAGATTTCAAATAGCTCTGATATAGCAGAAACCACTAAATTATGAAATTGCTAAATTGGGAATTGTATTTCAACCCAGAACAAAAAATGTGCTTTGACGGACACTAAATAACTTTCCCAGCCACAACAGGACAGCGTTAACGAGAGATTTAGCAGGATATAAATTTGAGGCCTAGTATTTAGGCGCTGGGTGACAGGTATGGGTTTAGTGACAGAATTAGACTTAGAAATACACAGTAGCGGGTGTGTGTGAAGTTATTCTGAATGACCCAATGTGCACCTTGAATATTATATACCCTTTTAGGGATAGATTTCAAATAGCTCTGATATAGCAGAAACCACTAAATTATGAAATTGCTAAATTGGGAATTGTATTTCAACCCAGAACAAAAAATGTGCTTTGACGGACACTAAATAACTTTCCCAGCCACAACAGGACAGCGTTAACGAGAGATTTAGCAGGATATAAATTTGAGGCCTAGTATTTAGGCGCTGGGTGACAGGTATGGGTTTAGTGACAGAATTAGACTTAGAAATACACAGTAGCGGGTGTGTGTGAAGTTATTCTGAATGACCCAATGTGCACCTTGAATATTATATACCCTTTTAGGGATAGATTTCAAATAGCTCTGATATAGCAGAAACCACTAAATTATGAAATTGCTAAATTGGGAATTGTATTTCAACCCAGAACAAGAAATGTGCTTGAACGGACACTAAAAAACTCGCCCAGCTACAGCACTAAGGACAGATTTAGCTGGATATAAATTTGAGGCCTAGTATTTAGGCGCTGGGTGACAGGTATGGGTTTAGTGACAGAATTAGACTTGGAAATGCACAGTAGCGGGTGTGTGAAGTTATTCTGAATGTCCCTATGTGCACCTTCAATATGATCTACCCTTTTAGGGATAGATTTCAAATAGCTCTGATATAGCAGAAACCACTAAATTATGAAATTGCTAAATTGGGAATTGTATTTCAACCCAGAACAAGAAATGTGCTTGAACGGACACTAAATAACTCGCCCAGCTACAGCACTAACGACAGATTTAGCTGGATATGAATTTGAGGCCTAGTATTTAGGCGCTGGGTGACAGGTATGGGTTTAGTGACAGAATTAGACTTGGAAATGCACAGTAGCGGGTGTGTGAAGTTATTCTGAATGTCCCTATGTGCACCTTCAATATGATCTACCCTTTTAGGGATAGATTTCAAATAGCTCTGATATAGCAGAAACCACTAAATTATGAAATTGCTAAATTGGGAATTGTATTTCAACCCAGAACAAGAAATGTGCTTGAACGGACACTAAATAACTCGCCCAGCTACAGCACTAAGGACAGATTTAGCTGGATATAAATTTGAGGCCTAGTATTTAGGCGCTGGGTGACAGGTATGGGTTTAGTGACAGAATTAGACTTGGAAATGCACAGTAGCGGGTGTGTGAAGTTATTCTGAATGTCCCTATGTGCACCTTCAATATGATCTACCCTTTTAGGGATAGATTTCAAATAGCTCTGATATAGCAGAAACCACTAAATTATGAAATTGCTAAATTGGGAATTGTATTTCAACCCAGAACAAGAAATGTGCTTGAACGGACACTAAATAACTCGCCCAGCTACAGCACTAAGGACAGATTTAGCTGGATATAAATTTGAGGCCTAGTATTTAGGCGCTGGGTGACAGGTATGGGTTTAGTGACAGAATTAGACTTGGAAATGCACAGTAGCGGGTGTGTGAAGTTATTCTGAATGTCCCTATGTGCACCTTCAATATGATCTACCCTTTTAGGGATAGATTTCAAATAGCTCTGATATAGCAGAAACCACTAAATTATGAAATTGCTAAATTGGGAATTGTATTTCAACCCAGAACAAGAAATGTGCTTGAACGGACACTAAATAACTCGCCCAGCTACAGCACTAACGACAGATTTAGCTGGATATGAATTTGAGGCCTAGTATTTAGGCGCTGGGTGACAGGTATGGGTTTAGTGACAGAATTAGACTTGGAAATGCACAGTAGCGGGTGTGTGAAGTTATTCTGAATGTCCCTATGTGCACCTTCAATATGATCTACCCTTTTAGGGATAGATTTCAAATAGCTCTGATATAGCAGAAACCACTAAATTATGAAATTGCTAAATTGGGAATTGTATTTCAACCCAGAACAAGAAATGTGCTTGAACGGACACTAAATAACTCGCCCAGCTACAGCACTAAGGACAGATTTAGCTGGATATAAATTTGAGGCCTAGTATTTAGGCGCTGGGTGACAGGTATGGGTTTAGTGACAGAATTAGACTTGGAAATACACAGTAGCGGGTGTGTGTGAAGTTATTCTGAATGACCCAATGTGCACCTTGAATATTATATACCCTTTTAGGGATAGATTTCAAATAGCTCTGATATAGCAGAAACCACTAAATTATGAAATTGCTAAATTGGGAATTGTATTTCAACCCAGAACAAGAAATGTGCTTGAACGGACACTAAATAACTCGCCCAGCTACAGCACTAAGGACAGATTTAGCTGGATATAAATTTGAGGCCTAGTATTTAGGCGCTGGGTGACAGGTATGGGTTTAGTGACAGAATTAGACTTGGAAATGCACAGTAGCGGGTGTGTGAAGTTATTCTGAATGTCCCTATGTGCACCTTCAATATGATCTACCCTTTTAGGGATAGATTTCAAATAGCTCTGATATAGCAGAAACCACTAAATTATGAAATTGCTAAATTGGGAATTGTATTTCAACCCAGAACAAGAAATGTGCTTGAACGGACACTAAATAACTCGCCCAGCTACAGCACTAACGACAGATTTAGCTGGATATGAATTTGAGGCCTAGTATTTAGGCGCTGGGTGACAGGTATGGGTTTAGTGACAGAATTAGACTTGGAAATGCACAGTAGCGGGTGTGTGAAGTTATTCTGAATGTCCCTATGTGCACCTTGAATATTATATACCCTTTTAGGGATAGATTTCAAATAGCTCTGATACAGCAGAAACCACTAAATTTTTAAATTGCTAAATTGGGAATTGTATTTCAACCCAGAACAAAAAATGTGCTTTGACGGACACTAAATAACTTTCCCAGCCACAACAGGACAGCGGTAACGAGAGATTTAGCGGGATATAAATTTGAGGCCTAGTATTTAGGCGCTGGGTGACCGGTATGGATTTAGTGACAGAATTAGACTGGGATATGGCCAAAAAATAACCACACTATTGCTGGTTAAATGCACTTGGTGATGGGCGCAGCTTGCCCCTGATGTAGTATATGGCCAAAAAATGAACAGACTATTGCTGGTTAAATGCACTTGGTGTCACAGCTTGACCAACCACACTACTGAGGGTTAAATGCACTTGGTGACGGGCGCAGCTTGCCCCTGTTGTAGTATATGGCCAAAAAATGAACAGACTATTGCTGGTTAAATGCACTTGGTGACGGGCGCAGCTTGCCCCTGATTTAGTATATGGCCAAAAAATGAACAGACTATTGCTGGTTAAATGCACTTGGTGTGATAGCTTGACCAACCACACTACTGAGGGTTAAATGCACTTGGTGACGGGCGCAGCTTGCCCCTGATGTAGTATATGGCCAAAAAATAAACAGACTATTGCTGGTTAAATGCACTTGGTGTGACAGCTTCACCCTGATGTAGGCTTTAGCCAAAAAACAAACGCACCATTGAGGGTTAAATGCACTTGGTGACAGGCGCAGCTTGCCCCTGATGTAGTATATGGCCCAAAAATAAACAGACTATTGCTGGTTAAATGCACTTGGTGTGACAGCTTCACCCTGATGTAGGCTTTAGCCAAAAAACAACCACACCATTGAGGGTTAAATGCACTTGGTCGCAGCTTGTGCTGGCGCACCACAAGACACAAAATGGCCGCCGATCACCCCAGAAAAATGTGACTGACAAACGGTCTGGGCAGCCTAAAAACAGTGAGCAATTGAGGATCAGCAGCTCAATGATCCACAGCTGCAGATCGATCAGTTAATCAAGTCCTTTGGAGGAGTTAATCTGCCTAATCTCGCCCTACTGTCGCAGCCGCAACCTCTCCCTACGCTAATCAGAGCAGAGTGACGGGCGGCGCTATGTGACTCCAGCTTAAATAGAGGCTGGGTCACATGGTGCTCTGGCCAATCACAGCCATGCCAATAGTAGGCATGGCTGTGATGGCCTCTTGGGGCAAGTAGTATGACGCTTGTTGATTGGCTGCTTTGCAGCCTTTCAAAAAGCGCCAAGAAAGCGTCACAAAAGCGCGAAGAAAGCGACGAACACCGAACCCGAACCCGGACTTTTACGAAAATGTCCGGGTTCGGGTCCGTGTCACGGACACCCCAAAATTCGGTACGAACCCGAACTATACAGTTCGAGTTCGCTCATCCCTAATCTCTAGTGATGTCCATACCTGGCCACATTTCTGTAGTATGAGGTAACTGTACATACATACTAACCTTTAGGCCTCTTTCATACGGGCGTCCCGGATTTGCTTTGGTGTGTCGTGTGTGCATTGCGGGAAACCCACGCATGTGTTCACCCAATTTCAGTCAGTTTTCACTGTGATTGCGTTGTTCAGTTTTTATTGCGCGGGTGCAATGCGTTTTGCACACGTGTGATAAAAAAAAACAAATGTAGTTCCCAGACCCGAACCCGGACTTTTTCACAGAAGTTCATGGATATAAGGGAAAATAATAGCATTCTTAAAAAAGACCTGCAAAAGGCCCACGGCATCTGCACAGTCTGGAAGCGTAAGTCGCGCACTTCCGCTCCGGTATTAGCGTTCCCTGGGTGAGATCGGGGAACCTGTTACATTGATCTAATAGGCTTAAGCCTCAAGCAGGCTTCGGTGCCTATAAGATGACTATACCAATACAGGCCACTAGGTGGCAGCATTGTATTGGTATAGTGCAAATTAAGTGTTCAATGGTGTCTATATAGACATCAATGAACACAATAGGCAATCTAATGATTGCCAGTTATTGTCACCCAATGTGACTTAAAAAAGGTAAAAAGCTTTATCAAATATAAAAAAACAAGTTCAAATCACCCCCCTTTCCTTAAAATAAAAATACTTAAACAATAATAAAAACATCATGGGCATCGGTGCGTGCAAAAATGCCCATTTTATTAGAATACAATATTAATGGCATATGGCCAATTTGCCATTTTTTTGTCACTTCAACTACCCAATATTTTTTTTTTATAAAAAGTGATCAAAAGTCGCACACACTTCAAATTGATATCCCTGAAAACAACAAATTGTCCCACACAAAAATGAGACCTCACACAGCCACGTACACATAACTACAAAAATGTCATAGGGGTCAGAATATGGTTATAATTTTTTTTTTTTAAACGCAAGAAAAATTATAAAAGTGTGTTATTGTTGTAACCGTACTGACCTTGAGAATGATGATAATAGTTCAATTTTACCACATAGTCTACAGTGTAAAAAAATAAATAAAAAAAACAACCTTATCAGAATAGCATTTTTTTCCAATTCTGCCACATTTGGAATTGTTTTCCCGCTTCCTACTACATGGTATGCAACCGTAAATAGTTCCATTAGAAAGTACAACCTGTCCCGCAAAACAATAAGCCCTCATAAGGCATGTGAATGGAAACATTAAAAAGTTAGGACTGAAAAATGAAAATGCAAAAATGGAAAATCCCAGGGTCCTTAAGGGGTTAATCTTTGTCTTTGTATATGTTTGTATATATATTTTATCATAGTTTAGTAAACTCTTTATACACCTAAGTCTTGTTAAGTCTATTTTTTCCTAAACTTCCAATCTCACGATAATACAGAGCTAAATAGGGAGGGTTTTTTTATTTTTCTAAATGCAGCAGGCTCCTAATATGGCATTTTTTAAATTTATTCCCATATAATTCTTTATAGGATTTGAAAATCAACAGGAATCAACATATTTTAAATGGCGCTATATAGAAAACACCACCAAAAACTTTACTAAAAGAACTTTAAAAATGCAGCTGTTTTAAAACACAATGCTTCATGCCTGAAAAGAGCTATGTGAAGGAACCCTAACATCATTCTGCTATTGCACCATTAACAATTTACAGTACTTGTCTTAGATTTGTCCATGGCCTAACCTTGTATACTCACTAAATTAAGCACTAGAAAATTGTTGCTTGTTTTAATCATTTTTCTCTGATTACACTTTTGATAAATTGATATGCTCCTAATGAAATACATTATGAACAAGCCTGAAATGACCAAACAATTAGTGTTTTCAGGTTTAATTGCTTGTATACATTGTACTTTGTTCAACTACATACACTCGTAATTATAGTTCTGCACTTAATGCTTCTTGAAATGTTATTTAGGACATCATTTAGAGAATACTCACCATTTATTATAAAAGCAACACTATCCGAATAACCAAAGTAACAATTGGAATGATTCATTTGCATTCTCCTATAACCTATTCTAGTTTAGCATAATTATACACTTTTTTTAAATGTCCATGTATTTTTTTCAATGGTAGATTAAATGCTATAGATTTTTTTTTTTTATGCGAATTGTGGTAGAACTAAATTTGCTCAATCTTTCTTTGAAATTTTTAGCAATTTTGTATTTCTGTAAAAAATGTGTAAAACTCATAGACAATAACATTATATCTTCTGTGGGACTATACAAGACTCACATTTAGGCCTCTTGCACACGACCGTATGGCTTTTTCTGTATTTTGTGGTCCGTTTTTCAGTTTCTGTTGTGTTTCCATTTCTGCTATGTTTCTGTAGTTTTGCAAAAAATCTCCGTATGGCTTCCGTATGCGTTCCGTTGTTTGCGGATCGCAAATGGAAACATAAAATTTGCAATCATTACGTTTAATGTACAGTAATGTTTACAGTAAATGTTTAACAGTAAACACATGTGCAAAGTGGGCATGGGTCCGCAAAAAATGGATGACATACGGATGTGTTCCGTATGCATTCTGTATTTTTTGCGGACCCATTGTCTTAAATGGAGCCACGGAAGGTTATTTGCGGAACGGATATATGGAAATAAGGAAACGGAATGCATATGTAATACATTCCGTTTTTTTTTTTTTTGCAGAACCATTAAAATGAATGGTTCCGCATATGGACCGCAAACCGAACTCGCAAAAACGGAACAGAAACAGAAAAAAAACATTTGTGTGAAAAAGGCTTAGGCCTCTTGCACACGAATTTATTTTCATTCCGTGTCCATTTTTTTCTGCGGACAGTATAGGGAACCATTCATTTCAATAGGTCCGCAAAAAAACAAAAACGGAAGGTACTCAATGTGCATTCTGTTATGCAATTGGAACATGTCCTACTATTGTCCGCACTACGGACAAGGATAGTACTGTTCTATAAAAAACGGATCGCACATGGATGCCATCTGTATTTTTTACAGATCTGTTTTTTTGAAGACTGCAAAATACATACCGCAGTGTGCAAGAGGTCTTAGGTTAGATGACCACGACCATATGTGTTTTGCGGTTCGCAAATTGCGGATACACCAAAAAAAAAAAAAAATGACATCCGTATGGCATTAGTTTTTTTTTTGTGGTTCCATTGTAACAATGCCTATCCTTGTTCTCAAAACAGACAAGAATAGGAAATGTTCAATTTTTTTTGCGGGGCTACGGAATAGAGCAACGGATGCGGACAGCACACGCAGTGCTAACCGCATCTTTTTCGGCCCCATTGAAGTAAATGGGTCTGCACCCGGGCCACAAAAAATGCGGCTCGGATGTGGAACTAAACCGCGTTTGTGCATGTGCATGTAGCGTTATACTTAGAATTTCAGATTACAAAATCAAATAGAATATTCATTGAGACCTGCGATACATGGGGTTGAACAAAATATTGATTGAGGGGTGCGATATACCTACTTCCACCAAATATTGATTCAGGTTTTCTATATACCTGTTTCCACAAAATACTGATTGAGGGGTGCGATATACCTGCTTCCACAAAATACTGATTGAGGGGTGCGACATACCTGCTTTCACAAAAAACTGATTAAGTGGTTCGATATAGCTGCTTCTACAAAATACAGATTAAGGTGTTCTATATACCTGCTTTCACAAAATACTGATTGAGGGGTGCAATATACCTGCTTCCACCAAATATTGATTGAAGCCTGCAAAACACCGGCTTCCATAAAATATTGTTTGAGGGGTGCAATATACATGCTTCAACCAAATATTGATTGATGACTGTGACATACCGGCTTCCACAAAATACTGATTGAGGGGTGTAATATACCTGCTTCCACCAAATTTTGATTCCTGTTTTCTATATACCTGTTTCCACAAAATACTGATTGAGGGGTGCGATATACCTGCTTTCACAAAATACTGATTAATGGGTTTGATAAGCCTGCTTCTACAAAATACTGATTGAGGGGTGCGATATACCTGTTTCTACAAAATACTGATTGAGGCCTGCGATATACCTGCTGTGGCGAAACCAACCTCGCCACTGGGTTTTGGAGAGGGCTGTTTAAAAGCCTCTTGCCTCAGGATTATGGCCCATAGTAACTTTAAAGGAGAAGACAGACCGGCCGCACAGCTTAAATCTGTGGAATTGTATGTGAGGGTACCCAGATAGCTAATATTATTGTATTCGTGTATTCTGAGTGCCATTCACCTAATGATATGCACTCAGACTTGAGCTATCTGGGGATATGTTAAATGTCTGTGTTTGCTGTGGGGGGGGTGCCATTGTGTATTTAAATGGTGATGTCTGTCCTGTTGTCTCCACATGTGTATTGGTGATCTCCCTTTGTCCTGAGAGATAATTGGATTGCCTTCCGTTGTCTCCGGGACAGAGAGGAGGAAACCATGATGCATTGTGGGGATATGTTGTATCTGTCCTGTGTCGCAGTCTCCCTTCTGGTCCTCTGGGGGCGTGAACGATTGGTTGCTGTATTTACATTGTATGTGTTGTAAATTACTGATTGGTAGTATTTCAAAACCCTGTGGGCGGACCTGTATTTGCAACAACTGTAATAAAAACCAGGCTGGGTGTGCCAGCACGTCAGACCACTGCTGACCCTCAACACGGAGCCTTGTCTCGTTATTGGGGGAATTCCCTGTATGCTGTTGGAGACTGATTGCCAGGAGTGTAAGCCGATTGTCTGCTTTTCCTGTTCGTCTGCCGGCAGCTATTCACGAGGTTCCAGTTTGGAGTGCTATTTTGTATCCAGTTCGGGAGGTTGGTGTTCTGCAGTAGCTGTGCCTGTCTCTCAGAAAGGGGCATATCGCCTAAACGGATTTTAACCCTTTGTCTGCTGAAACGGTCCGTTACACCTGCTTCCTCCAAAAATTGATTAAGGGGTTTGATATACCTGCTTCTACAAAATGGTGATTGAGAGGTGCAATATACCTGTTTCTACAAAATACTGATTAAGGGGTTCTATATAGCTGCTTCCACAAAATACTGTTTGATAGGTGCAATATACTTTCTTCCACAAAATACTGATTGAGGGGTGCGATATACCTGCTTCTACAAAATTCTGATTAAGGGGTTCTATATACCAACCTCCATAAAATACTGATTGAGGTGTGCGATATGCAGTGCTGCCCATAATTATTCATACCCCTGGCAAATTTTGACTTAAAGTTACTTTTTATTCAACCAACAAGTAATTTTTTTTGACAGGAAATGACATAGGTGTCTCCCAAAAGATAATAAGACGATGTAGAAGAGGCATTATTGTGGAAAATTTTGTTTATTTTTTTTTATTTTTTTAAATTAGTGTACACCCCAATATATATAATATAACCTGTGATAACCCCCTGCAGTCATGCTAAACATACGTTCAGACAATACACTGGCTGCAGAGCAGGCAAGCACCTCCAAGGTGTAAAGGGCAAGCTCAGGCCATGTGCCCAATTTGGAGACCCAGAAGTTGCAGGGGCTGACCCCTGTCAGTCAGTTCATGTAGGTGTGTGCTCACATACTTTCCCACCATGTCACATGTACCCCAATTGGATTTCTGCTCTATCAACTTTCGATTTTCTTTTCTGCGCCTACCATGTTGATCACTGTTAGCGGCGAATCAGGGTTCCACTCCGGAGAGGGAGCGTGAGAAAGAGAGACCACATGCAAGGGAGATCAATGGATGAAATGTAATTGTGATCGCGCGGAAATGTGCGAGAAGCTATTAAAACTGAAGAATTTTGAGGAAATTAGGGGGTGCGCGGCAATTGCCCACTCCCGACTCGGGGAGGTAGTAACGATAAATAACAATATAGGACTCTTAAGATGCCCTGTTATTGGAATGATTAATAAAAAATTATAGGGAATGTCACTGTGGTATTTTGGATTTGGAAACGTTAGCTGGTTTGTTGACTCTTGATAACTTCTGCCTAATCGCATGTCCCTGTGACGTCCACCATCCATTTGGATATCTTCTCTATCAACTTTCGATGTTCTTTTCTGAGCCTACCATGTTGATCATGGTTATCGGCGAATCAGTGTTCTACTCCGGAGAGGGAGCATGAGAAAGAGAGCCACATCCAAGGGAAGTTAATTGTTTCAAATTAAATATAAGAAAGTGATAATTTTGACAAAGTATTAAAGCGCAAATGTGGTGCAACTTGATAAAGGTTTAGCATTGAATGAAGAATTTCAGAAATGTTATTCCCTGTCACCTATGCAGAGCAGGGGTTTATTCACGTCCAAAATTGTAAAATGTCAACCCAAGAATGTAACAGAAAAATTACAGAAATTTATTAACCTGAGCAGGGGTCTATGACAAAAAAAAAATTGTTTATTTTCACACGATAATGTAAAAGAAAAATTATTGAAATTTATTAAGCTGTCAACTAGGTAGAGGAGGGGTATATTACAGCCAAAAATTGGTGAATTTTACCTGAAAATTTAACAGACAATTATTATTATTATTTTTTACCTATCTACTAGGTATAGCAGTGGTACACTACACCCAAAAATTTGTGAATTTCACCCGAAAATGTAACAGACATATATATATATATTTTTTTTTTTTAACCTGTCTACTAGGCATAGCAATGGCACATCACACCATAAAATTGGTGAATTTAAACCGAAAATGTAACATTTTTTTTTTAACCTGTCTACTAGGTATAGCAGTGGTATATGACACCCAAAAATTGTTGAATTTCACCTGTAAATGTAACAGACAAATTTGTTTCTTTTTTTTATCTTTCTACTAGATATAGCAGTGGTTCATCACACCCAAAAATTGGTGAATTTCAACCGAAAATGTAACAGACAATTTTTTTTATTTTTTTGAACCTGTCTACTAGGCATAGCGTTGGTACATCACACCCAAAAATTGGTGAATTTCACCCGAAAATTTAACGGACAAAGTAAAAATAAAAGATAATAATCTTGATCTAGGAGGACGAGGTCCATATGGAGTAGGAGGTTGAGGAGGCGGTGGATGTGGCGGTGTAGGTGGAAGCGGCGGTGGAGGAGACGAGGTAGCCAACACTGGTTTTAATTTTTATATCTTTTTTTTTATTAGAATGCACTCCAAAAGAGTGTGAAATATCCAAAATACAAAATTGAGAAATTGTGCTGCAGTATAACAATGGCTGGTTAAGGCCGGTATACATGTCTATTCTGCACAAGGCACGGACAAGTCCTGTGAGATCCATGCCTGGTTAATTTTAATGAATGTGAGCTTGTCCACATTGGTTGTGGACAAGCCGCTGCGTTTGTCATTGAAGAACCCCCCTGCCATGCTAAACACATGTTCACTTTACACTGGCTGCAGGGCAGGCCAGCACCTCCAAGGCGTAAAGGGCAAGCTCAGGCCATGTGCCCAATTTGGAGACACAGAAGTTGAAGGGGGCAGACCCGTCTTTCAGTATGCGTAGGCTTGTGCACACATACTCCACCATGTTGGTGAAATGGTGCCTCATGCTAAGATAGTCCATATAAGCTGGTGGTGCTGGTTGTTGTGGCGTGCTGACAAAGCTTTTCCACATTTCAGCCATGCTAACCCTGCCTTCTGAGGTGCTGGCAGTTCCCCAGCTGTGTTGGCGACCTCTTCCTCTGCCTTCGCCTTGTGCTTCCACTGTGCCCGCTGTCAGGTGGGAATTCCACCAGCAGCGCGTCTACCAGCGTGCGCTAGTACTCGCGTATCTTACGATCATGCTCCAGTGAGGGAATTAACGATGGTACGTTGACCTTGTAACGGGGTGTGACGCGATGTCATGTCCCCGTCCGGATCGTATTAAAAAAATGACTGTCAGTTTAGAAAAATTAACCACATTTAATCAGGAAACAGGACGTCCATATATGGTCGTTCCTGTAGCCCTTTGGAGACCACAGACTCTGATCACCCCCTGCTGAGATCACGTCACACCTCGGACAACTTCTAATAACAAACCCCAGCCCATACGTCTCCTGCCCACCTTGGAACCATGAAAATTAAACACATGCTAGTTGGCCCTTCCTTGCAGCCTGCTCAATTTACACATCAGAAGCAGAGATAGCTGGGAGGGAGGAGCGCATAGGAGAGACATGTGAACCGTGCTCTGAGAGCCCCAAAAAGCATATTGGGGCTATATGGAATTATGACCCAAAAATGTAGGTACCCTCAAAATGCACCTCTCACCCAGAGGAACCAGGAGAGTCCAAACATGACAGCTCTGGGGTCTTCCCAGACTGGGAAATGGGTTACTAGTCACCTGGAAGGGAGAGAGGTGGGGTGTCACCCATAGAATCGTCCATAAATTCATGGGGGACCCAGCACAAGTGCCCGGGTTTTCATATTTATTACGCCGACAAAGTTATGGGCCATTTTTGTAAAATTAGGGAAAACTGGCCTGGCCAGCAGCAGGGAGGGGCAAACAAGCCCTCCCAAACCCTCCTTCAGGAGCACTCACCGTGCAGCCCTTGGCAAGCGATTGGCTGGGCCAAACCCCCTTACCCTCCCACAGAATGGGGCATAAAAGTCTGTGCGCAATGGGAGAGGGGAGTTTCTTGCCCTGTGGTCACATCGCCGATAGGCTGTCCGTTGGAACGTAAGTTTGTGCCTGGATTTTGCATAGGCGAAATCCAAGATAGTATTTCTCTTTTTATCCCTGTTTATTTTCCACATGCTTCCCAGCTCGCTATTGTAATCTTTTCTGTAAATTTTTGTATGTTTTGTTTGTTTCACTTCTGTGTTACTTATAGTAAAAGATATTTTCATATCTTTTAAATTGTCTCTCTCTTATTGCTCTAAGCCCCACTGCAACAAAGTACTCGTACGCCCTGAAGAGACCTACCTGTCTTATAGTCGACTGATATTCGAGACATAACTGTTTTATGATTCAATTGTGGTTAGCTTGTAGTGTGATAGTGGGGCTGATCTGTTAGTGGTCTGAACCCCTATACCTACAATTATAGAGTCGTTCACTGACGAACGTGGTGGCAGCAGAAAATAAGGGGGGTCCAGGATTGACTGTTTGGGTAATTCTGAATCTCCCCCCTGTCACGGTCCACCCGCGGTTGGGCTTTTCTCCACGCTGGGGCGTCCTGGTGGTCGGAAGTCTGATTTAAACAGGGGTGGTCGTGACAGAATTGGTGGCAGCTAAGTGGGATTGCAGCTTGCTTAGAGCGTCAGTGTGAGGGTTAAGCGATTAGCCTCACACTGAAAAAACCTAACCGTTTTTTAAGAAAGAGACACAGTGCATTTTTTTGTTTATACATACATAGCAGCTGGAAGTGTACCCCAACCCCTCTCTTTGTTTTTCTTTCCTTTCTTTTATTTGGCAACAATGAGTGCACCACAGGGCCCTCAAACTCGAGGTATGCTGAAGGCCCAGGAGTTATTGGATGGAGGAAACTCAGATGCCACGGAGTTGAATAACCCCTCCCAGGCTGAGGCTGACGAACTGGGAAACGGACATCCTGCTGAGCCTTGCAGTTCTCCAGCTGAGCATAGCTCTGTTTCTATGCCATCCCTAAGTGTTATGGACCAGCTACTCCACACTAACCCGGACTTGTATTTTCGGCTGCTGGAGGCGCGTCAACGTCATGAACTGGCAATGGCCCAATTACAGCTTCAAAGGCCGGACCGGGCTGCTGCTTCCACAGGACCATCCCTGGTGGTCAAGCCAAAACTGCCTGTGATGGAGTCAGAGAACTGTGACATTGACATCTTCCTGCATGCTTTTGAGACCTCATGCCATCAGTACCAAGTGCCAGAGCCACAGTGGGCGGGACACCTTATGTCTGCGCTGAAGGGAAAGGCCATAGAGGCCCTTGTTGGACTACCCTTTGCAGAGCGGGCCAGTTACAAGGCCATCAAAAATGCTATTCTAGCCAAGTACATGCTAACACCAGAGACTTACCGTTTGAAATTCCGGTCCCTGAGGAGAGGGCCCGAGGATACATTTATGGACTATCTTGGCAAATTGCAGACCATCTTCAAACAGTGGTCTGATCCCCTCACCCAGGACACCAAGCAGTCCCTGGCTGATCTGATGGTCCGGGAACAGTTTGTCGCCAATTGCCCCCCTGATGTGCAAAAGTATGTCTGTGAGCACAAGCCAAAGAGTGCGCGGGAGGCAGCCGAGTTAGCTGATGAATTCCTCGCTATGCCCAGCACTCGGGCCTCCAAGGACGCTTTGTCACATTTGGGAGGAAACCCTTCCCCTGTTTCCTCCTCACGGCCCTTCCAGCGACCCTTCCAGAGGCCTGCTCAGCGACCTGACGGAGCCAAACCAGCCTCAGCGGAGATCCGGACCTGCTACCGGTGCCACAAGCCGGGTCACCTCAGCCGCGAGTGCCCAGAGCAGAAGGGAAGTCCACAATCATCAACTGGCAGGCCCACCCCCCAAACCAAGAAGCAGGTGCAATCTTTTCTGGGCACGGCAGGTTATTACCGGAAGTTTGTCCAGGGTTACAGCACCCTCGTCAAACCTCTGACTGACCTTACCAAAAAGAAATTGCCGAAGTTGGTGGCTTGGACACCAGACTGTGAGCAGGCCTTCCAGGCTCTGAAAAATGCCCTAAGTAGTGCCCCTGTATTGCAGGCCCCCGACTTCAAGCGCAGTTTCGTGGTCCAGACCGACGCCTCGGACTTTGGCCTAGGTGCCGTTCTGAGCCAAGTAGATCAGGCCGGGGAGGAGCATCCTGTCCTATACCTGAGCAGGAAGTTACTACCCCGAGAGGTGGCCTACGCCACCATCGAAAAAGAGTGCCTAGCCATAGTTTGGGCCTTGGGGAAACTCCAGCCGTACCTGTACGGCCGGAAGTTCACAGTGATCACGGATCACAATCCCTTGCACTGGTTGAATCGTGTCTCTGGGGAGAATGGCAAACTGCTGCGTTGGAGTCTAGCTCTCCAGCAACACGATTTCACCATACAGCATCGGAAAGGCTCCTTGCACGCGAACGCGGATGGGTTGTCTCGGCAAGGAGGTGAACCACTCGCCTTAGAGGAGGTGGGCGTGGCCGCGACGGGCAGGATCGATTGATCCCGCCCTTGCTGCCATCTAAAAGGGGGAGGTGTGACGCGATGTCATGTCCCCGTCCTGATCTTATTAAAAAAATGACTGTCAGTTTAGAAAAATTAACCACATTTAATCAGGAAACAGGACGTCCATATATGGTCGTTCCTGTAGCCCTTTGGAGACCACAGACTCTGATCACCCCCTGCTGAGATCACGTCACACCTCGGACAACTTCTAATAACAAACCCCAGCCCATACGTCTCCTGCCCACCTTGGAACCATGAAAATTAAACATATGCTAGTTGGCCCTTCCTTGCAGCCTGCTCAATTTACACATCAGAAGCAGAGATAGCTGGGAGGGAGGAGCGCATAGGAGAGACATGTGAACCGTGCTCTGAGAGCCCCAAAAAGCATATTGGGGCTATATGGAATTATGACCCAAAAATGTAGGTACCCTCAAAATGCACCTCTCACCCAGAGGAACCAGGAGAGTCCAAACATGACAGCTCTGGGGTCTTCCCAGACTGGGAAATGGGTTACTAGTCACCTGGAAGGGAGAGAGGTGGGGTGTCACCCATAGAATCGTCCATAAATTCATGGGGGACCCAGCACAAGTGCCCGGGTTTTCATATTTATTACGCCGACAAAGTTATGGGCCATTTTTGTAAAATTAGGGAAAACTGGCCTGGCCAGCAGCAGGGAGGGGCAAACAAGCCCTCCCAAACCCTCCTTCAGGAGCACTCACCGTGCAGCCCTTTGCCAGCGATTGGCTGGGCCAAACCCCCTTACCCTCCCACAGAATGGGGCATAAAAGTCTGTGCGCAATGGGAGAGGGGAGTTTCTTGCCCTGTGGTCACATCGCCGATAGGCTGTCTGTTGGAACGTAAGTTTGTGCCTGGATTTTGCATAGGCGAAATCCAAGATAGTATTTCTCTTTTTATCCCTGTTTATTTTCCACATGCTTCCCAGCTCGCTATTGTAATCTTTTCTGTAAATTTTTGTATGTTTTGTTTGTTTCACTTCTGTGTTACTTATAGTAAAAGATATTTTCATATCTTTTAAATTGTCTCTCTCTTATTGCTCTAAGCCCCACTGCAACAAAGTACTCGTACGCCCTGAAGAGATCTACCTGTCTTATAGTCGACTGATATTCGAGACATAACTGTTTTATGATTCAATTGTGGTTAGCTTGTAGTGTGATAGTGGGGCTGATCTGTTAGTGGTCTGAACCCCTATACCTACAATTATAGAGTCGTTCACTGACGAACGTGGTGGCAGCAGAAAATAAGGGGGGTCCAGGATTGACTGTTTGGGTAATTCTGAATCTCCCCCCTGTCACGGTCCACCCGCGGTTGGGCTTTTCTCCACGCTGGGGCGTCCTGGTGGTCGGAAGTCTGATTTAAACGGGGGTGGTCGTGACACGGGGGTCCAGCAGCGTGGCCACCCAGTAATCAGGACAAGTTAGAATTTGGGTAACTCGACGGTTGTTGCGGAGACACTGCAGCATGTAATCGCTCATGTGTGCCAGGCTGCCCAGAGGCAACGAAAAACTGTCCTCTATGGGAGGTGTAACGTCTATGTCCTCTGTATCCCCCCAGCCATGCACCAGTGATGGCTATGAGCTGTTCTGGGTGCCACCCTGCTGTAAACAAGGTTCCTCCTCCTCCTCCTCCATCTCCTCATCCTCCACATCGTCATCCTCTAGAACTGTGCCCTGGCTGGACAATTGTGTACCTGGCATTTGTGGGTGCAGGAACCCATCCACTTGTGAATTAGTGACTGGAAACCCTATGAAATGATCCCGCTTCCTCCTTCTCCTTCTGTGCCACACCCTCTTCCATCATCTTCAGCAACGTTTGATCAAGGAGGCATAGAAGTGGAATAATTACACTGAGAACGGCATTATCAGCACTGGCCATGTTGGTTCAGTACTCAAAACAGCACAACAAGGAACACAGGTCTCGAATGGAGGCCTAGTCATTGGTGATGAAGTGCTTCTGTTCCGCAGAGCGACTCACAAGTGTGTGCTGCAGCTGATACTCCACTATCGCCTGCTGCTGCCCGGACAGTCTGGCCAGCATGTGCAAGTTGCAGTTCCACCTTGTGGGCACGTCGCATATGAAGCGGTGAGCAGGAAGGCCGAAGTTACGCTACAGCGCTGACAGGCGAGCAGCAGCAGGGTGAAAACGCCAAAAGCGCTCACAGACACCCCGCACTTTATGCAGCAGCTCTGACATATTGGGGTAATTTTAAATAATCTCTGCACCACGAAATTCAGCACATGCACAAGGCAAGGGATGTGCGTCCAGCTGGCTAGTCCCAGAGCTGCTACTAGATTTCGCCCATTATCAACCACTCATCGGTCTGTTGTTCAAGGCACGTGCACAGCTCCTGTGGTGTGGGGTGTGTCCCCAAAAAGATAGGTTTTAAAACTGCCTTGTGTCGTTTACCCCTGGCCCTATGCTGATGTTGGTGGTGAAGGTGCTACGCTGACCGGATGAAGAGCACACAGCGTCTCATCCCTCTCATCCCCCTCCCTGACGGCCGAGCGAAGTCTCGCGCAGACGCAGTACCCACTGAGGGCTGCGCCAGTCCGATTTGCTGGAGACTGAGGACAGGAGCTTCATCGTCGTCACTGGGCATGTGCCGAGCCCAGTGACGTACGATGCTCGCTCTTCCCTCAGTCTCCAGCAAATCGCACTGGCGCAGCCCTCAGTGGGTACTGCGTCTGAGCGAGACTTCACACCGCCGTCAGGGAGCGGGAGGAGAGGGATGAGACGCTGTGGGCGGTTAGGAATTCAGGAGGAAGGCGTTTTGGGCACTGCAAGGGGGCGTTACTGGGCACACAAAGTGGAACATAACGCCCCTCTGGGCACCTTCAGGATGAATTAGCATAATTTAAAAGTCGTTTTTCAGCAAAACTACTGGACGGATTACAGTATAGAACAGCAAAGCCGATTCAAGGTAATCTGTGGAGCATGACTGGTTTAAAATCTGAATTTGTGTTATGAGAGGTGACAGAATCCCTTTAAAACTCTCCGTCTCCACCAGACGGAATGACAGCATTTCAAAGGCCAGAAATTTTGAAATGCTGGCATTCAGGGCTAGGGATCACGGGTGGGTAAGGGGGTACATCCTCTTCCTCTCCAAGTTTGGGAGATGGAGAGCTAAACGCTTCCATGGAACATTGTGGTATCTCACAATGACATATGCAGCAAAGGCTGCAAAATAAAGTTTTTTCCCCAAAACGTGTGTTTGTTTAATAACTGAATATGACAGCAGTATATAACCCTTGAATTTTACACGTGCTGATGGTGCAAGGCCAGAAAAAGGGTATTTTATTATAGAAGAATATAACCACAGTATATAAAGGGTGTATCTCACACCAACTGATCCAGACTAGGCCGCAATTAAAATTTTTTGCCCAAAATGGCTGTATTTCAAATAACGGAATAGAACCACAGTATTTAAAGGCTGTATTTCACAATGACATATGAAGCAAAGGCTGCCAAATAAACTTTTTTGCCTAAAACGGGTGTTTGTTTAATAACTGAATATGACAGCATTAAATAACCCTTGAATTTTACACGTGCTGATGCAGCAAGTGCAGAACAATTGTGTATTTTGCCCAAAAAGGGTGTTTTATTAATAGAAGAATATAACCACAGTATCTAAAGTGTGTATCTGACACGTACAGATCCAGACTAGGCCGCAATTTAAGTTTTTTAACCAAAACGGCTGTTTTTCATATATCTGAATAGAACCACAGTATGTAAAGGGTGTATCCCACACATACAGATGCAGACTAGGCTGCAATTAAAGTTTTTGGCCCAAAACGGGTGTTCGTTTAATAACTGAATATTAAAGCTGTATATAACCCTTGAATTTCACACATGCTGATGTTGCAATGGCTGTTAAATTGTGTATTTTGCCAAAGAAGTGTGTTTTTAAAAACCCAGAAAATTATGGCTGTATTTCTAGCTTAAATTGCACACTGAATAATCCAGATGTTGGATATTGCCCAAAAATTGTGTTCCTTTAGTAACAAAATAGGAAAGCTGCATATTATGCTTGAATATTATGCTTCACATGTGCAGATCTGTAATATAGTGTATTTTGCAATAAAAGGGTGTTTATAAAAACCCAGAAAATTATGGCTGTATTTCTATCTTAAATTGCACACTGACTAATCCTGCAAATGCACCAGATGTTTATATTTATATTGTCAAAAAAGAGTGTTTAAAAACAACTGATTATTAGTGCAGTATTTCAAGCTTGGATTTGAATGTCTCAAATGCTCACATACAGTGTTGGTGCACTGAGCTTGCATAAAATGGCCGCAGCCGCCCACCTGCAGAGGCAGGGTAAAATGATTGTGCTCTGCACCCATACAACTAAATGTATGTCGATCGCTGAGTTAGATTCGAGTTCTGATCACAGATTCTGTCCTATTCTCTCCCTGAAAATCACCAGCAGCATCCTCTCCCTACACTAGTAACAGCAGAGTGACGTGCAGCGCTACGTGACTCCTGCTTATATAGAGGTTGGGTCACAAGCTGCACTGGCCAATCACAACCATGCCATTAGTAGGCATGGCTATGATTGCTTCTAAGGTCAGAAAGTTAAACGATTGTTGATTGGCTGCTCTGCAGCCTTTCAAAAAGCGCTAAGAAATCGCCGAACACCAAACCCAAACCAAACTTTTACTGAAATGTTCGGGTTCGAGGTCGAAAAATCCTGAAAGTTCGGTACGAACCCGAACTTTACAGTTCGGGTTCGCTCAACCCTAATCACCACCAAGGCCATCCTGATGAATTTGGGCTCTGCTGGTGGCAATGTCTCAAGGCAGACTTTACAATGGACACTGCACACTGCTGGGTTCTACTTCTCCAGAAAAGGCACACAAAAGCTTGTGTGGTCTTTGCAAAAGCTCATTTGGACAAAAAAGAAGACTTCTGGTCTTCTGTGTTATGGTCAGATAAAACAAAAATTTAATTATTTGGTCACAATGATGTTTCCTTCATTTGATGTAAACAAGGAGAATTCTTCAACCCATAGAACACCATCCCCACTGTCAAACATGGTAGTGGGAACCTAATGCTTTGGGGGTGTTTTTCAGCCAATGGATCAGGGAACCTAATCACAGTAAACAACACCATGAAAAAAGAGCAATACATGAGGATTCTCAACGATAACATCAGGCAGTCTGCAGAGAAACTTGGCCTTGGGCACCAGTGAACATTTCAGCATGACATTGACTCAAAACACACAGCAAAAGTGGTGAAGAAATGGTTAGCAGACAACAACATTAATGTCCAGACTTGCGGTTGCCAGCGGCAATGTGTTACTGTGAGAGCATGCAGTGTCGCGGCCTTCTGTGTGATTGTTGTGATATGGTTGCCACGCATGCTATTGCCGGTGGTAACGTGTGGTTTGGTATGCTTGTGTGTGCACTTCCCCTTTAAGTGGCTTCCTTCGTCTGTCTGCTGTTGGAAGGGTTAACTCCCTTCCTAGTGTTTTGTGAACACTGGGTTTATGTGTGTGTCGGTGTGGCTGCTTGGGCTATTTAGCCTCTGCTGGATGCCTGAAGCTTAGTGTTCCTCTGTCCAGTGAGGGCCACCCTTGTGGTCATTGATGTTATTATGGTGTCTCTTTCTCTTCTTATCTTTTGTATGTCTTGTGTTGTGTTACATAACTCGTGATGTTTGGTGTCCAGCACTCACTATGAATGCAATGCACTGCAGCGAGCGGCAGCGAGCTGGCCGGCCGGCGCGTGACATACGTCACTTAGTAACGCTCCTGCTTCCTGAAGTGGGAGGAGCGTTACTAAGTGACGTCAGTCACGCGCCGGCCGGCCACCTCGCTGCCGCTCGCTCTAGTGCATTACATTCATAGTGAGTACAGAGGCCGGACCTGTTAGGAGAGAGATTGTTTCACCCACACACACACTAGTAAAACACTTTATATGCAAAAGGCAGTTATGTGCGCAGGGACCCTTTATATATAATCGCGGCATTTTCGGGTCGGCCAAATCGCCATATCGCATTTGCCGATTATCGCGATTCGATTGTTTTTTCGATTTATCGTGCAGCCCTAGTACAGACCAAAAGTTTAGACACACCTTCTCATTCAAAGAGTTTTCTTTATTTTCATGACTATGAAAATTGTAGATTCACACTGAAGGCATCAAAACTATGAATTAACACATGTGGAATTATATACATAACAAAAAAGTGTGAAACAACTGAAAATATGTCATATTCTAGGTTCTTTAAAGTAGCCACCTTTTGCTTTGATTACTGCTTTGCACACTCTTGGCATTCTCTTGATGAGCTTCAAGAGATAGTCACCTGAAATGGTCTTCCAACAGCCTTGAAGGAGTTCCCAGAGATGCTTAGAACTTGTTGGCCCTTTTGCCTTCACTCTACGGTCCAGCTCACCCCAAACCATCTGGATTGGGTTCAGGTCCGGTGACTGTGGAGGCCAGGTCATCTGGTGCAGCACCCCATCACTCTCCTTCATGGTCAAATAGCCCTTACACAGCCTGGAGGTGTGTTTGGGGTCATTGTCCTGTTGAAAAATAAATGATGGTCCAACTAAACGCAAACCGGATGGAATAGCATGCCGCTGCAAGATGCTGTGGTAGCCATGCTGGTTCAGTATGCCTTCAATTTTGAATAAATCCCCAACAGTGTCACCAGCAAAGCACCATCACACCTCATCCTCCATGCTTCGCGGTGGGAACCAGGCATGTAGAGTCCATCCGTTCACCTTTTCTGCGTCGCACAAAGACACGGTGGTTGGAAGCAAAGATCTCAAATTTGGACTCATCAGACCAAAGAACAGATTTCCACTGGTCTAATGTACATTCCTTGTGTTCTTTAGCCCAAACACGTCTCTTCTGCTTGTTGCCTGTCCATAGCAGTGGTTTCCTAGCAGATATTCCACCATGAAGGCCTGATTCACACAGTCTCCTCTTAACAGTTGTTCTAGAGATGTGTCTGCTGCTAGAACTCTGTGTGGCATTGACCTGGTCTCTAATATGAGCTGCTGTTAACCTGCGATTTCTGAGGCTGGTGACTCGGATGAACTTATCCTCCGCAGCAGAGATGACTCTTGGTCGTCCTTTCCAGGTGCGGTCCGCATGTGAGCCAGTTTCTTTGTAGCGCTTAATGGTTTTTGTGATATTGCCCCAAACACGTCTCTTCTGCTTGTTGCCTGTCCATAGCAGTGGTTTCCTAGGAGATATTCTACCATGAAGGCCTGATTCACACAGTCTCCTCTTAACAGTTGTTCTAGAGATGTGTCTGCTGCTAGAACTCTGTGTGGCATTGACCTGGTCTCTAATATGAGCTGCAGTTAACCTGCGATTTCTGAGGCTGGTGACTCGGATGAACTTATCCTCCGCACCAGAGATGACTCTTGGTCGTCCTTTCCTGGGGCGGTCCGCATGTGAGCCAGTTTCTTTGTAGCGCTTAATGGTTTTTGTGACTGCACTTGGGGACACTTTCAAAGTTTTCCCAATTTTTCGGACTGACTGATCTCATTTCTTAAAGTAATGATGGCCACTCGTTTTTCTTTACTTGGCTGCTTTTTTCTTGCCATAATACAAATTCTAACAGTCTATTCAGTAAGACTATCAGCTGTGTATCCACCTGACTTCTCCACAAGGCAACTGATGGTACCAACCCCATTTATAAGGCAAGAAATCCCACTTATTAAACCTGACAGGGCACACCTGTGAAGTGAAAACCATTTCAGGTGACTACCTCTTGAAGCTCAACAAGAGAATGCCAAGAGTGTGCAAAGCAGTAATCAAAGCAAAAGGTGGCTACTTTGAAGAACCTAGAATATGACATATTTTCAGTTGTTTCACACTATTTTGTTATGTATATAATTCCACATGTGTTAATTCATAGTTTTGATACCTTCAGTGTGAATTTATAATTTTCATAGTCATGAAAATAAAGAAAACTCTTTGAATGAGAAGGTGTGTCCAAACTTTTGGTCTGTACTGTATAGCACACCCCTGCCTCAATCAATTTTTTGGGGGCAACTGTAATATCATACCAGATTAAATTATTTGTTCCAATAGTGTTTGTCCCTCTGAATTATTAACTTAGCACACATGCACACATCTCCTGCAAATTACAAATGTACTATATAGAAATTATATTATAGGTGTATCACATCAATCAGTTTTTTGGGATGCAACTGGTATATCACACTACTTGAAATTATTTGTTCCAATAGTGTTTGTCACTCTGTATAGCTGGAGTATCTCTATAATGAAAGTCTTTCTTCCTCCTCACAAAGTGACTCAGATCATCCAAAGAATTCACACTTTGATATCTACAGTGAGGACATCAATCAGGACAGCGATGAGCACCCTAGGATTGCTGATGGCCACAATAGAAGCAGTTCCATGGGCAAAGGCTCATATGAAAGAGATTCTGTATTGTTGGGCCAAAAATCCCAAATCTTTAACATCCATGATGAAGATATCATGTGCAACTCAAAAAAGTCTTCTTTGGTGGACAAAGAAAGAGAATCTTCTAAAGGGTCAGGATTTTCGCTTTATGGAAAAAGTGATAATAACCACAGATGCTTCTCGCAAAAGGATGGGGAGTGAACATGGGAGAGCGTGGATTCAAAGGGAATGGTCTGCGGCCATAATTAAAAGATCCTCGAACTTCAGGGAACTGAAAGCAAACCAATTAACCCTACAACATTTCGAGCCTTATCTCCACAACAAGGCAGTTCTCCTCCAGACGGACAATGCTACGTCAGCGTTTTATGTGAACAAACAAGGAGGAACTTGTTGCCTGACTCTCCAGGCCATTTGCAGCAGAATCATGGCCTGGGCGGAACCAGTGCTACACAGTTTGGTGGCAGTTCACATCAGAGGAACCGCCAATATTGCAGCGGACCATCTCAGTTGAGAAAATGTATCCCCGGGAGTATGGGCTTTAAACCCCAAATACTTCCATTAGATAGTGGACAGATTGGGTTGTCCAGAATGGGATCTATTTGCAACGAGGAACAACAAGAAATCATTGAAGTTTTGTTCACTCAGGAAAACAGACAGACCCGACTGTCTGGATGCCTTTTCTCTCAATTGGAGTTACAAGTTTGTTTACCTATATCCTCCCAAACCGCTATTACTTCAGATCATAACCAAATTCATCAAGGAAGCACCAGAAGCGATACTGGTAGCCCTATATTGGCCTCAAAGGGCTTGGTTTTCTGTCTTGTCTAAGCTATCGAAAGACAATCATTGGATTTTGCCTCTGTACCCAGATCTTCTTCTACAGGGAGACCTCTACCATCCTCAGCTGAACAAGCTACATTTAACCGCCTGGTACCTGAGAGGGAAAGACATAAAAACTTTATTATCTTCCAGAAAGCAATCTACAAATATTGAGTACAACAAGTTATGGAAGAAATTTTCATTGTGGTTGCAAGAAAAAGAATTACAAATATATGTAAACATTATTCTGCAATTCTTGCAAGAGGGACACCAAAAGGGATTAAAGCCTAATACTTTTTGAGGGTCCACATGACTGCAATTAATGCTTTGACGGATGGCCTATATGCAGGAGATGCATTAATAGAACGATTCTTTAAAGCCCCAAAGAAGTTGAGACCATCCATTAGACCACCTGTACCCTTATAGGATTTGTCATTGGTTCTGAACAGAATTACGGTCTCTCCCTTCAAACCTATATCTGATATAGATCTCAGTTGGTTATCCTACAAAATATTTTTTTCTAATTGCCATCACATGTGCTAAGAGACTAGGGGAGTTACAACCATTGTCCTTAAGAGAACTGTATCTAAAGGTTCTACCTAATGGTGTCTGAATTAGAACTGTACCATCTTTTATAGCAAAAGTTGCTTCCTCTAAAACGGTTCTTCCAGTCTTTTACCTGGAACCAGATTCCATATTCTTGATGCTCGTAGAACATTAATTTGTTAGCTTGAGAGGGTAATTTTTTTCAGAAATATCAAAAATGTATTTGTTTTATTCTCCGGTCCAAGAAAAGGTAGGAAGGCTTCAAAGGACACTCAAGGTTGATGGATAAAGACTACGATCTCAAAAGCCTATACTTTAGAAGGCAAAGAGACGCGTATTCCCTTAAGAGCACATTCTACCAGAGCGACTTCAACGTCTTGAGCAGAGAGACAACAAGTTAATCTTTTGGACATTTGCAATGCAGCCTCTTGGACATCATCTTCAACGTTTGTTCGGAATCATAGGCTAGACACGCAAACCAGGGACTCAGCCTTCAGCACAGCAGTATTGTCAGCAGTAAAAGAGAGCTATCCCCCTGTTTGATTTCTATGTAGATCCCTTCTGTGCTGCTGTAGGACCAAGAAGAAAGTGGGGATTTTACTTATGTAATTATACTTTCTAAGAGTCAGAAAGCAGCACACTAACCCTCCCAATATTTTTATTTTACGTGCATGAGTTTGGTCTATATTATTACAGGATTTGTTGCAGTATGCTGGTTCCTCTTATAGGGGTGCCTAAGGTGTGTTCAATCTATGCAATTAATTAATTTATTATTGGATTATTTCTAGGTGGGTGGTCCTAGAATAGAGTAGTGGGACGGAAATATCAATTCTGTGCTGCCTTCGGACTCAAAGAAAGTATAATTGCATAAGTAAAATTCACACTTTTTGGGGGGCAACTGGTAATTCACACAGTTGAAGTTATTTGTTCCAATAGTGTTTTTCCCTCTGTATAGCTTGGGTATCTCAGCATAACCTCTGCAAATAAAAAATGCACTATATGGAAAGAATATTCTAGGTATATCACACCCCTGCCTCAATCAGTACATTTGAGGGGCTACTGGTATATCACACCAGTTGCAATTGTTTGTTCAAATAGCGTTTGATCCTCTGTATAGCTGGGATATCTCATCAGAACTGCACACAACTCCTGCAAATTACAAATGTACTATATGGAAATTATTTTATGAGTACATCACATCCCTGCCTCAATCATTTTTTTTGTGGGGAAAGTGGTGTATCACACCAGTTGAAATTATTTGGTCCAATAGAGTTTGTCCCTCTGTATAGCTGGGGTATCTAAGCGGAACCGCACACAACTCCTGCAAATTACAAATATACCTATAACATAAATTCCATATAATACATCACAACACTGCCTCAATCATTTTTTATTTTTTTTAATTTATTTATTTTTTTGGGGGGGGGGGGGGCAACTGTAATATCACATTAGATGAAATTATTTTGTTTAAATAGTGTTTGTCCATCTGTATGGCTGGGGTATCCCAGCATAACCGCAAGCAACACATGCATAGCATGTGTCACTCTGTATAGTTAATGTATCTCAGCAGAACCGCACACAACTCCTGCAAATTAAAAATGCACTATATGGAAATTATATTATAGGTATATCACACCCCTGCCTCAATCAGTTTTTTTGGGGGGGGCAACTGGTATATCACACCATTTGAAATTATTTGTTACAATAGCGTTTGTCCCTTTGTATAGCTGCGGTATCTCAGCAGAACCACACACAACTCCAGTGCAGCGGGACTAGGGCTTCAGCCTAAGGGGAGGCTGCCATGATAGGTTTGGGGACGAGGGGACGACAGGGTTAGTCAGTGGGTAAGGAGAGGGCAGGAAAAGGTTAAGTGAGGAGGGGGCCAGGTTAGGAGAGGGGCGGAGCGTTAGGTTTTTTAAGGGAAAGAAGCGGGAAATCGGGCGCCATTTTAGGTAGAAAAAACTTAGGGTAAGGTGCACTCACTTACCGGAGATGGAGGCCCTCTTGAATAGGCTGAGGGAGGCGGCGGAGTCGCAGGGCCCAGAGTGGTTAGAGGCCCATGTGGTGGGCCTGCTTGGTGGAGAGGCAGCAGGCGCATCCAGCTCGGCGCCGGAGGGCGTAGATTGCCGCGGCGGGCACGGCTGCCGGCGCGCCTTAGCCCAAGCGAAACCCCAGGGACCCTTCGCGCCGGCGAGGCTCTGCAAAAGCTCCTGCGTCAGCCTCCCGACGCGTGAGGAATCCCGCAGTACGGCGGAGCCCAGTGCAGGGCAGGGGTTCCCTCCCCCTGCTCTCTCCAGCATGCGGCCAATAATCTTCTTTATTCAGGATCACACCTCACAACAAGGCATACAAAATGTTTTGCGGCAACGTTTCGGCTAGAGATAGCCTTTGTCAAGCATGTTAGCAATTAAAATCACAGCCTATAAAAAGCACATGACAAACCAACCCACACCGCTAAGCAACCAATGGAGTCTCAGTATATGTGTAACACACCTGTATGAATAATCAATGAGCACTGACATGATGAGGCAAATAAGCCAGCTGCAATGAATCGCGATCCATACCTGTGTGGGGTCATCATGCACAGTCCTCCGTCCATCCAGCGTCCCATAGTCGGCAATGCGCATGTCCGCATACGTCATCGCATACATCACCACACGGCGACATGCGTATGACGTGCCCGACTGGATCCCGATGCATAGTCTGCGCCGGACTACTTGCGTCATCAGGCGGCGGCCGGCGGACGTCACAAGGCCACTCCCACCTGGCGCTCCAGGCTGACGTATGCATGGGGATTCAATGGGGCTGTCAATAGAGGGCGATCGCACCACCGTCAAACTTGTACAGTGTGCAGAACGCTCACTAATGAAATCAAAATTAGACGTTAGAAGTGCATTGCATAGACTATTAGCGCAAGGAAAGGACAAGAGAACATAAAAGAATATGGACACCACACAGGCGCAGCAGGCATAATAAAGAAACCAAAAATCACTATGTGTTAACAACAGATAACACTCTCATTAGCACAAATTCTCATTGATAAATCATATGTCATAACAAGGTGTTTGTGGAAAAAACCCACATATTCATCATGGTGCTATAAAGCGGTGTGATTGAGGAAAATAATTTAAAAAACATAGCAAAATTACTGTAACAGAAGAGAAATATGTGAAAACAGGCCAGTGTCTCTTCACCACCCCACACCAACAGCCATGTTAAGAATTTGATCCAATCCAGAATTAGCTGATGCCAGCCACATTAAACTCTAGATTTAAACCAAATGGCTGTAAGGATTTCAATGTGTAGATCCATTTCAGCTCCTTCTTCCTTAATATTGCGTCCTTGTCACCCCCTCTCCGTAACAGGCCCACACTATCAATAACTCTAAAGCGAAGCTGGTTAACAGAATGCCCCGCCTCCACGAAATGTTTCGCAACGGGCTTATCCATGTTCATCTTGCGTATGGTACTCTTATGCTTGTTAATACGTTCTCTAACTTCCATGGTGGTCTCTCCCACATAAATAAGGCTGCAGGGGCACTGGATGGCATAAATCACATCCCGTGACCTGCAGGTGTAATAGCCCTTGATTTTATATTTTTTCCCACTGTAAGGGTGGGAGAAATATTCACCTTTGAGAACGTTACCACAATTACAACAAGATAAACATGGATAAGTCCCGTTTTTGCGCGGAGCAAGGAGTTTTTGTGTGGATGACTGGCCGCCTATGTCAGATTTGACCAGTCTATCACGGAGGCTAGGGTTCCGCCTGTACGCCATCATCGGCGGGGACTTGAATTCTTCTATATCTGGCAAACCCCTTTGGAGTATATGCCATTCCTTTCTAAGGATATGGGCAATATTGCCGCTATCCCGGCCGAAGATGGACACAAACGGAACCCTAGCCTCAGAGCTTGCTTTTGTTGATTTCCGTAGTGCAGTACACCTGTCAACCAGCCTCACCCTCTGTTTGGTTCGAACAAGTAGGGGTTTTGGGTAACCTCGTTCCAAGAAACGTGTGCACATAGTGTCAATCCTCTGTGCACATATTTCTTCATCGGAGACTATTCTCTTTACCCTTAAGAGCTGACTCCATGGGAGGGAGTCAAGCATTCTATATGGGTGATAGCTATCATGCATGAGTAAGGTGTTGCGGTCAGTAGGCTTCCGATAGAGGTCCGTAGCCAAAAGACCCTCCATCACGTAGACACGCACATCAAGGAACTGCAACTCACTGGAAGAAACAGTTACAGTGAATTGCAGACCCGGGACACCCGCATTCAAATGTAGATGAAATGTATCAAGTTCATCCCTAGTGCCTGTCCAGATCATAAAGATGTCGTCGATGTAGCGCCACCAACATAGGACTCTCCCAGAGAAAGGGGAGTGATACACGAGTTTGTCCTCCACCTCAGCCATAAAGATGTTAGCGTAGGTGGGGGCCACATTAGACCCCATGGCCACACCCCGCTGCTGCTGATAGAAGGTGTCCCCGAAGAGGAAGTAACTCCTCTTCAGGACCACCTCCAAGAGGCGGAGGACAAATCGGCACACCCCCGGGGAGAGCCCCATGTCGGTCAGGGCCACATCGACGACACCCAGCCCATATGTATGGTCAATCGATGTGTACAAAGATACTACATCGAAACTAACTAACAGAAATTGGGCGGGCAGTTGTAAATCCTGTAATTTGGAAAGAAAGTGCCCCGTATCCTTGATGTAGGATGGGGCGGAGGTCGCCCGGACCTGCAACAACTTGTCCAGAAAGACAGACAATGGATTGAAGACCGAGCCCCTACCAGAGACAATCGGTCGACCCGGTGGATCAATCAATCTCTTGTGAATCTTGGGGAGTATGTATAACATCGGGGTGATAGGGTGGGGCACCATGAGATATTGGTACAAACCATCATCTATAATAGAGCTCTGTAGTGCCTCCTCCAATATCACCCCGATGTCACGCATGATATCCCATTTGGGGTCCCCGGGTAGTTGTTTATATACCTCAAGATCACTCAATTGTCTGTCTATCTCTCCAACGTACATCGCAGTGTCCATGACGACCACCGCCCCACCCTTATCAGCAGGCTTGATGGTAATGCGGGTGTCTCGTTCCAATGCCATGATAGCCTGTCGTTCCGGCATCGAGAGGTTATTCCTACCACCACTAGTGGGACTTAAAGATTCGATCTGTTTATGCACTATGTGAATATATGATTCAACAACATGGTTGGTATGAGGTGGTGAAAAGACACTGGGTTTCCTGAGTTGTAATTCTTTACATGTAAGTAACGCAGTGTTATTATTACCAATAACAGGTATTTTATTACCATCAACATTCTTAGATGCAAAAAAACACTTTAAACGTAAGTTTCTAAAAAAACGTTGTAAATCCAACTCTAGAGAAAACCAGTCTCTATCAACCGTAGGAGAAAAGCTTAGTCCACGACTCAATACACGTGTCTGTATAGGGGTAAGTGGTACTGACGAAATATTTATGACTAACTGTGTTATCTCCGCGGATTGCGTCTGGTTGATCTCGCAGACATCACTTGATTCTGAGGTGGTTTCCCTTTTACGTGACCGATGGTGTTTTCTTCCACCCCGGCGACATCCCCGTCGCCTGGTTGACCTAAAAAAGGGGCTGACGTGGAGGGTTCATCCGTGGAATCAGAGACGGTGGAGAAGCCAAAATGGTTGTGGTCAAACCTTTTGTTGCGCCTTCTCCTAGGCTTTCCTTGTGGCTGTTGATTACGCCAATTATACACTTTTCCGGACTGGTAATCTTCCAGATCACGGTGCCACTTTTCTCTTTTAACACGTTCTGTTTCACTTCTGTGGCGTAGGGCTTGCTGTGCTATTTTATCAGTGTGTGCCGTGTATTCATCCACACTGATCAAAGCCTGGATTTGCGCATTAAGCTCGACAATGATACCCTTAATTTTCTCCACCTCCTTACACAGAAAGTCAATATTGAGAAAAATCAATTCAAAGGAGTATTTATTACTCACCGCCTCGAATTTCATGCAGAAATCTGTATCATTAGGGAAGAGGTTGGGTCGTAAATGAGACCGCAGACCTCTCGGAATCCGGTGGTTCCTGTAATACTCTCTCAGAGTGCTCAGGTGTAACTCCATCGTGGTCAGTCTTTTTGACTCCTGTTCACATTTGCGCTTGAGCAGATCAATGGAGGGAGTGCTTAAGAAGGAGACATCACTGGATTCAGATCCAATTAATTTCAATATTTCTTCTTCTGTATACATATATGTCATGGTGTTTGGTGTGTCCATGCTCTTACCCGGGCCTGGGGGTACATCCATATTCACATAGAAGTGTAGACAGCAGGAATACTCCCCCGGTGCACGCTCCCCGGATCAAGTTATAGAGAGGATAAGTTTGTTCAGGAGCAGCAACACAGACGGCTTGTGAAGAGCAGCAAAATGGTGAACACGCAACAGCTGGGCAGGGGATCGCAGATCCAAAGCGGTCCAATGGCATGTAAAAAGAAATGGAGGGCCACAGCAGCGTATCGCCAATAATCTTCTTTATTCAGGATCACACCTCACAACAAGGCATACAAAATGTTTTGCGGCAACGTTTCGGCTAGAGATAGCCTTTGTCAAGCATGTTAGCAATTAAAATCACAGCCTATAAAAAGCACATGACAAACCAACCCACACCGCTAAGCAACCAATGGAGTCTCAGTATATGTGTAACACACCTGTATGAATAATCAATGAGCACTGACATGATGAGGCAAATAAGCCAGCTGCAATGAATCGCGATCCATACCTGTGTGGGGTCATCATGCACAGTCCTCCGTCCATCCAGCGTCCCATAGTCGGCAATGCGCATGTCCGCATACGTCATCGCATACGTCACCACACGGCGACATGCGTATGACGTGCCCGACTGGATCCCGATGCATAGTCTGCGCCGGACTACTTGCGTCATCAGGCGGCGGCCGGCGGACGTCACAAGGCCACTCCCACCTGGCGCTCCAGGCTGACGTATGCCAAGGGTATCATTGTCGAGCTTAATGCGCAAATCCAGGCTTTGATCAGTGTGGATGAATACACGGCACACACTGATAAAATAGCACAGCAAGCCCTACGCCACAGAAGTGAAACAGAACGTGTTAAAAGAGAAAAGTGGCACCGTGATCTGGAAGATTACCAGTCCGGAAAAGTGTATAATTGGCGTAATCAACAGCCACAAGGAAAGCCTAGGAGAAGGCGCAACAAAAGGTTTGACCACAACCATTTTGGCTTCTCCACCGTCTCTGATTCCACGGATGAACCCTCCACGTCAGCCCCTTTTTTAGGTCAACCAGGCGACGGGGATGTCGCCGGGGTGGAAGAAAACACGTAAAAGGGAAACCACCTCAGAATCAAGTGATGTCTGCGAGATCAACCAGACGCAATCCGCGGAGATAACACAGTTAGTCATAAATATTTCGTCAGTACCACTTACCCCTATACAGACACGTGTATTGAGTCGTGGACTAAGCTTTTCTCCTACGGTTGATAGAGACTGGTTTTCTCTAGAGTTGGATTTACAACGTTTTTTTTAGAAACTTACGTTTAAAGTGTTTTTTTTGCATCTAAGAATGTTGATGGTAATAAAATACCTGTTATTGGTAATAATAACACTGCGTTACTTACATGTAAAGAATTACAACTCAGGAAACCCAGTGTCTTTTCACCACCTCATACCAACCATGTTGTTGAATCATATATTCACATAGTGCATAAACAGATCGAATCTTTAAGTCCCACTAGTGGTGGTAGGAATAACCTCTCGATGCCGGAACGACAGGCTATCATGGCATTGGAACGAGACACCCGCATTACCATCAAGCCTGCTGATAAGGGTGGGGCGGTGGTCGTCATGGACACTGCGATGTACGTTGGAGAGATAGACAGACAATTGAGTGATCTTGAGGTATATAAACAACTACCCGGGGACCCCAAATGGGATATCATGCGTGACATCGGGGTGATATTGGAGGAGGCACTACAGAGCTCTATTATAGATGATGGTTTGTACCAATATCTCATGGTGCCCCACCCTATCACCCCGATGTTATACATACTCCCCAAGATTCACAAGAGATTGATTGATCCACCGGGTCGACCGATTGTCTCTGGTAGGGGCTCGGTCTTCAATCCATTGTCTGTCTTTCTGGACAAGTTGTTGCAGGTCCGGGCGACCTCCGCCCCATCCTACATCAAGGATACGGGGCACTTTCTTTCCAAATTACAGGATTTACAACTGCCCGCCCAATTTCTGTTAGTTAGTTTCGATGTAGTATCTTTGTACACATCGATTGACCATACATATGGGCTGGGTGTCGTCGATGTGGCCCTGACCGACATGGGGCTCTCCCCGGGGGTGTGCCGATTTGTCCTCCGCCTCTTGGAGGTGGTCCTGAAGAGGAGTTACTTCCTCTTCGGGGACACCTTCTATCAGCAGCAGCGGGGTGTGGCCATGGGGTCTAATGTGGCCCCCACCTACGCTAACATCTTTATGGCTGAGGTGGAGGACAAACTCGTGTATCACTCCCCTTTCTCTGGGAGAGTCCTATGTTGGTGGCGCTACATCGACGACATCTTTATGATCTGGACAGGCACTAGGGATGAACTTGATACATTTCATCTACATTTGAATGCGGGTGTCCCGGGTCTGCAATTCACTGTAACTGTTTCTTCCAGTGAGTTGCAGTTCCTTGATGTGCGTGTCTACGTGATGGAGGGTCTTTTGGCTACGGACCTCTATCGGAAGCCTACTGACCGCAACACCTTACTCATGCATGATAGCTATCACCCATATAGAATGCTTGACTCCCTCCCATGGAGTCAGCTCTTAAGGGTAAAGAGAATAGTCTCCGATGAAGAAATATGTGCACAGAGGATTGACACTATGTGCACACGTTTCTTGGAACGAGGTTACCCAAAACCCCTACTTGTTCGAACCAAACAGAGGGTGAGGCTGGTTGACAGGTGTACTGCACTACGGAAATCAACAAAAGCAAGCTCTGAGGCTAGGGTTCCGTTTGTGTCCATCTTCGGCCGGGATAGCGGCAATATTGCCCATATCCTTAGAAAGGAATGGCATATACTCCAAAGGGGTTTGCCAGATATAGAAGAATTCAAGTCCCCGCCGATGATGGCGTACAGGCGGAACCCTAGCCTCCGTGATAGACTGGTCAAATCTGACATAGGCGGCCAGTCATCCACACAAAAACTCCTTGCTCCGCGCAAAAACGGGACTTATCCATGTTTATCTTGTTGTAATTGTGGTAACGTTCTCAAAGGTGAATATTTCTCCCACCCTTACAGTGGGAAAAAAATATAAAATCAAGGGCTATTACACCTGCAGGTCACGGGATGTGATTTATGCCATCCAGTGCCCCTGCAGCCTTATTTATGTGGGAGAGACCACCATGGAAGTTAGAGAACGTATTAACAAGCATAAGAGTACCATACGCAAGATGAACATGGATAAGCCCGTTGCGAAACATTTCGTGGAGGCGGGGCATTCTGTTAACCAGCTTCGCTTTAGAGTTATTGATAGTGTGGGCCTGTTACGGAGAGGGGGTGACAAGGACGCAATATTAAGGAAGAAGGAGCTGAAATGGATCTACACATTGAAATCCTTACAGCCATTTGGTTTAAATCTAGAGTTTAATGTGGCTGGCATCAGCTAATTCTGGATTGGATCAAATTCTTAACATGGCTGTTGGTGTGGGGTGGTGAAGAGACACTGGCCTGTTTTCACATATTTCTCTTCTGTTACAGTAATTTTGCTATGTTTTTTAAATTATTTTCCTCAATCACACCGCTTTATAGCACCATGATGAATATGTGGGTTTTTTCCACAAACACCTTGTTATGACATATGATTTATCAATGAGAATTTGTGCTAATGAGAGTGTTATCTGTTGTTAACACATAGTGATTTTTTGTTTCTTTATTATGCCTGCTGCGCCTGTGTGGTGTCCATATTCTTTTATGTTCTCTTGTCCTTTCCTTGCGCTAATAGTCTATGCAATGCACTTCTAACGTCTAATTTTGATTTCATTAGTGAGCGTTCTGCACACTGTACAAGTTTGACGGTGGTGCGATCGCCCTCTATTGACAGCCCCATTGAATCCCCATGCATACGTCAGCCTGGAGCGCCAGGTGGGAGTGGCCTTGTGACGTCCGCCGGCCGCCGCCTGATGACGCAAGTAGTCCGGCGCAGACTATGCATCGGGATCCAGTCGGGCACGTCATACGCATGTCGCCGTGTGGTGACGTATGCGATGACGTATGCGGACATGCGCATTGCCGACTATGGGACGCTGGATGGACGGAGGACTGTGCATGATGACCCCACACAGGTATGGATCGCGATTCATTGCAGCTGGCTTATTTGCCTCATCATGTCAGTGCTCATTGATTATTCATACAGGTGTGTTACACATATACTGAGACTCCATTGGTTGCTTAGCGGTGTGGGTTGGTTTGTCATGTGCTTTTTATAGGCTGTGATTTTAATTGCTAACATGCTTGACAAAGGCTATCTCTAGCCGAAACGTTGCCGCAAAACATTTTGTATGCCTTGTTGTGAGGTGTGATCCTGAATAAAGAAGATTATTGGCGATACGCTGCTGTGGCCCTCCATTTCTTTTTACGTGCCATTGGACCGCTTTGGATCTGCGATCCCCTGCCCAGCTGTTGTGTGTTCACCATTTTGCTGCTCTTCACAAGCCGTCTGTGTTGCTGCTCCTGAACAAACTTATCCTCTCTCCAGCATGCGGCCAGGGATCGGGACCAGGACCTGCGGGATCCCCCCCCCTCACTGGGGGTTGGGAGGCCTGCGCGGCGAGGGAGTGTGCGGCAGAGCAGGCACGAGGCTGGGCTGGCTGCTGGTCAGCAGGGGCCCAGGCCTTGGGAGACAGCAAGGGAAGTGGCAAGCGCTGGCAGGCAGCAACAGGAGGAGGAACCATGGTCACCTTCATTGTGCGCATCCAGCACCGTGGAGGCTGGGGTGATGGGATCCGGGTCTGCAGTGGTGTCGGCGCAGGAGGACGAGGCCTTGCCAGGTAAGACCTCTGGGGGACCTTTGTGTGCGGTAGTTAGTGCCTCTGGGGGGTGGGGGCAGGGAGAAGCCAAGGGGAGTTGGTTGGGGGGCTGGCGGGGAGCCTGGCGGGTTGGGTTGCTGGTCTTGGGGGAGCAAGGTTGTCCCCGTTGCCCGCCTGGGGAGTTGGGGGGGCCCTGTGGTGCCAGTACAGGGAGGTGAGTCAGTATCAGTGCAGACCCACGCGGGGGGTGAGGAGGAGCGGTGGAGGGTGGATGACTCGACACAAGCAAGGAGAGGTGTATGTCTGTTTTGAGGGCCCATTAAGGGCGCATTTGAAAATGGAGGTGAAGGAACGGATTTGGAAGGGAGAGTATATTGAGATTTTTTCCTTGTTGCCCTTGGAGAGATTTCAGTTGGATAGGGCGCGGCGGGAGGAAGGGAAAAAGAGGAAGATGAGAAACGCAGATATCGGCTGATTCCGCGTACCTTTTCTAACTGCAGGCGTTCGCTATTTTGGTGAGCGTCATTGGGGAGAAAGTGCCGAAGTGCTGCTCCGAGCTGTTTTGGTATATGGATGCGATCGGGGAGGCGTATCATGTGTATGGGGGCATGGGCTGGCTTCGTTATGACGAGCAATTTAGGCAGAGGAAGGCGGTCCGCCTGAATATACGGTGGTACCATAAAGATATTGGTTTGTGGATGCGGGTGACGGCGCCAGGGCAGCATGGACAGTCCTTTTGGGGGGAAGCAGGTGGTGGGGCGAGGCAGTCTGGATTGTCAACGGCTGCGGCGAAGGGTTTGTGCTTCCTTTTAACAAAGGGAACTGCAAGTTTGGGGCGAAGTGCAAGTTCAAGCACTAGTGCACTTCTTGTGGGGGGGCCCATGGGGTGTCCAGATGTTTTCGAGGGGGTAGGCCGAGGGGGGGATTCTAGTGGAAAGGGGTTTGACACCGGTACGGGTGGGAAGGATGGAGCCGTTTTTAAATAGGTATCCGGTTCGGTCGGCGGCTCAGTTATTGTTGGAAGGCTTTAGATTATGTTTTCGTATCCCGTCGGACCCAGGGCCGACCCCCTTTACTGGTAGGAATTTGCGTTCAGCAGGGGAGCATGCGGAAGTAGTGTCGGTGAAATTGGCAAAGGAGGTGTTGTTGGGGCGTATGGATGGTCCGTATGTGTCTCTGCCGTTCGCTGATTTTAAGGTTTCGCCATTGGGGGTGGTGCCAAAGAAGGAGCCAAACAAATTTCGGCTAATCCATCACTTGTCATTTCTGAAGGGGCCGTCGGTCAATGTGGGTATTGATCCTGAATTGTGTTTGGTGGTCTATACCTCATTTGATGCGGCTGTGGCTTGGGTGCGGCGTTTGGGTCCGGGTACACTGTTGGCAAAGACGGACATCGAAGTGGCTTTTCGGCCACTCCCGGTACACTCGGATAGTTTACATTTATTGGGGTGTTATTGGGATGGGGGGTTTTACATGGATAGGTGTCTGCCGATGGGCTGTTCTTTGTCATGCGCGTATTTTGAGACTTTCAGTTCCTTCTTGGAATGGGTGGTGGTAGACGTTTCGGGTTGTAAGTCAGTCATCCATTACCTTGATGATTTTTTGTGTTTAGGTCCGGCGGATTCGTGGGTGTGTTAAATGTTGCTTTCTATGTTACAGTCGGTGTTTGCATCCTTTGGGGTGCCGCTTGCGGAGGGGAAGACGGTAGGGACCACGACTGAGTTGAGTTTTTTGGGGATTGTTTTGGACACAGTGGCTATGGAGTGTAGGTTGCCGGATGATAAGTTGGGCGAGTTGAGGGCGGAGGTTGGTTAAGATTCGGTTGAGGGATTTGCAATCGTTGTTGGGGAAGTTGAATTTTGCGTGTCGCATTATGCCCATGGGTCGAATATTTTGTAGGTGGTTGGCGGCAGCTACCGCAGAGGTTACGGCAGCGCATCATTTCATTCGGTTGGGGCATGAGCTGCGACGGGATTTGGAGGTGTGGGCTAAGTTTTTGGCAGAGTTCAATGGGAGGGCGTTGGTTTTGGGGGATGCTGTGGATAGTGTGGATTTTGATTTGTTTTCTGATGCGGCGGGGGGATTTGTTTTGGGGTCTACTGCAACGGGCAGTGGTGTCCGGACTGCTGGCCTGAGTCGTGGGGGGTGAAGGGTTGGGTTCGGAATGTGGTATTGTTGGAGCTCTTTACTATTGTGTTGGCACTGGAGTTGTGGGGGGATATGTTTCGTAACAAAAAGGTGAGGTTTCATTGTGACAACATGGGGGTGGTGCAGGTTATTAATAGCTTGTCGGCTTCATCCCCTTCGGTGGTTAGGTTTCTGCAGCATATGTTATTGCGTTGTTTAGCATTGAATGTGTGGGTGGTAGTGGTTCGTGTTCCAGGGGTCTCTAACGTTATTGCAGATGCTCTTTCTCGTTCGCAGTGGGAGCACTTTCGGCAGTTGGCGCCAGAGGCGGAGGTCACCAGGTTGGAGTGTCCAGGGCTGCTGTGGGAGATCTTGGAGGTACTGTGAGTAGGTTATTCAGGGCTTCTCCGTCGACTGGTACGTGGTTGGCATATGATGGAGCTTGGGATAGTTGGGGGAGTTGGTGTGGCTGCTTGGCATAGGGGTAGATGCGGGCGAAGTGCTCTTGATGTTGTTTATGAGTGCAAAAAAGGAGGAAGGGTGGTCAGTGGCTCAGGTGAATAAGTGCTTGTCGGGTTTAGCTTTTGGTTTCAAGTTGCTGGGGCTGGTGGACTGTACCAAGGACTTTTTGGTGCGGCAGGTGTTGAAGGGTTGGCGGCGGGGTTGTAGGACGGAGGACAGGCGGTTACCAGTATCGTTTGAGCTGTTGTTGAGTCTTGGGGGACAGTTGGAGGTGGCCTGTAGCTCTGGGGGAGAGGTAAGCTTGTTTGCGGCGGCATTTTCACAGGCTTTTTTCAGGGAGTTTAGGTTGGGGGAGTTGCTAAGTAGAAGTGTTAGTTGTGCCGGGGGCTTAAGGGATGAGGATGTGGAGGTGTTACAAGACAGGGTGGTGGTACGATTGCATAGGTCAGAAATGGATCAGGAGGGGAGGGGGTGTAGTGTTTGCCTGTTTGCGGTTCCGGGTTGCTCGATGTGCCCGGTGGGTTGCCTGAGGGAGTATCGTTTTGGCAGGGGGATGGGGGCGGCCCCCTTTTTGCGGCATGCGGATGGGGCTTTTTTTAATCAAGATTCCAGTTCATGGCAATCTTAAAAATGTTATACGGGTCACTCATTTAGGATCGGGGTGGCAACGGAGGCAGCCCGCCTGGGTATGAGCGAGGAGGTTATCAAGATAATTGGCCGGTGGGAATCAGGTAGATTTCGTTCATATGTGCATCTGGGCGGTCTGTGAGGGTGTCGGGTTGAGGACCTTGGTATTAATGCGGTTGTTTTTTGCTTATTTCGTTTCAGGTGTTCCCCTGGCTCTGGTGTGGATTATCGGTCATTCATTTGTCTTTTGGGGGGCATTAAGGGCAGATGTGAGGCCAAACAGTCGTCAGTTGGGCTTTGATAGGGAGGTGGCGGCCATCCGGTGGCTGGGTTACCGAGGTATGTTGTGGGGGGGAGTTTTGAGGGAGGTTCACCGCTTTGTTCAGCTGGATCGGCCTCCGGACGTATTGGTGCTGCATGCGACGGGAACGATTTAGGTATGAAGCCGGTGAGAGAGTTAATTTGGGATGTTAAGTTTGACCTGTTACGTCTGTGTTCGTTGTTTCCTGGGATGGTAGTGGTGTGGTTGGATATAGTCCCCAGACGGCGTTGGCAGGAGGCGCGATTGGTGGAGAGGATAAACAAGGCCCGGAATAAAGTTAACAGGGCAGTTGGAAAATTTGTGGAGCGGAATGGTGAGGTTATGGTATGGCATTTTGATTTGGAGACTGGAGTCGGTGAGTTTTGGAGGGCAGACTGGGTCCACCTCAATGCAGTGGGCATTGATTTGTGGTCATTGGGTCTGCAAGGAGGGATCAAGCGAGCCTTGGGGATGTGGAGGGCCACGCAAGCTTGAGGTTAAGGGTCAAGTTGCGCGTCTGTGGCGGTAGGAGGTACTGGAAGACGGTGGTAGGGCTTGGTGTTTGTGGATGGGAGGGCCTCAATTGGTGGGGCTGGACTCTCAGGTGTGGAAAGTTGGTTGGGTTCAGTGGGGTGACTATCACTAGGTGTCTCCGTGCTGGAGTGATAAGGCTGCTTTGGCCATTTAATTCCAATATACGGCTCTGTGTCATTCTTGGTGGGGTTTAGGCAAGTGGTAAGGTAAAAGGGGGCATAAGATTATCGGGGGGAGTAGAGGACCAGAGGGAATTCCCCAATAACCCTATCAATTGCAGCCAGACTAGAGTGTCAGCCTAAGGGGAGGCTGCCATGATAGGTTTGGGGACGAGGGGACGGCAGGGTTAGTCAGTGGGTAAGGAGAGGGCAGAAAAAGGTTAAGTGAGGAGGGGGCCGGGTTAGGAGAGTAGGTTTTTTTAAGGGGAAGAAGCAGGAAATCGGGCGCCATTTTAGGTAGAGAAAACTTCTACAGCACACCAGACCTGCAGGGTATTGCGGTAGTGAGGTCACGGTTATAGGCAATCGAGGGTTACTCACTTTTTAGAGGGGAACCTTGGGCAGGCATGCGACAGTGAAGGAGAGGTAGACACTAGTTCCTCTGGGGCACACTCTGTAAATAGGGACCAGGCCTGATGGTGTGTGAGGTGCCCTGGATGTTGCAGGTATTTTGAGTGCCTGAGGTAAGGTCCCTTTAAGAATCGTGACGCCAGTGCCTGTAACAGTGGCACACCAATTTGTAGAAGAATTAAGAGAGTACACAGATGGTAAACCAAACGTTGCTTTACTTTTACAGTCCAACTTTGTACAGGCAGTTACAGTAGATGATGATGCAGTCCTTTATAGCACAAATGCACAGCAGGTTCACTTTACAATACGGCAGGTTTAAATCTTGTGAGATACCTGGAGGGTAAACAGTTAATGCTTTGTAGTACAATGCTGCCCTATCCCCTCAGCTATTCTAGCTGGCTGGATTCCAAGGCCCGGATGCCTAATTGCTGGCTTGAATCCTTGGTGTATAAAATCTTCCTCCAGTATTGACGCTTGCTTTATATATTACAATACCTCTGCCTCTCAGCTTACTTCTCTGCTGGGTTGGAAGGTGGCTGCAGGTTTCTCCCAGGAGGTCCACTCCTACTACTGGGGTGTCTCATCTGTGTTTGCTGGATTACTGGTCTCCAGGCAGGCTGTACTCCTTCTAGCCTCCTGGTGCAACTAGAAACCAGGACTATCTAGCTGCATGTCAGGAGGAGGCCCTCAGCATATCTCTGGCTGGTGCCTTCTCACCTCTGTCTCCACAGACTCCTGACTATGACCTAACCCCTCCCTGTCCGGGCCTGGACATTTATACTAGGGGCTCCCTATCTTCCTCTAGTGTCTGGGATGTCTCACTACACCCAACTAGGCCTGCTATGGATGTAACAGGGAAACCATACCAATGTGAAAACACACAGAAAATACATTACAATGCATGGATAAATATAATATCACTGTCCCTTGTGAGCAGGAGTAACACGTTACCCAATTGACCCTTGTGTAGTGCCCACTCCTACCTAGTGGGACACTACACTTCCGCCCACCCTCCCCGTTTTTGTGGGTAGCTGGGGGGTGGTAGAAAGGGTTGGTTTTGTTTTTGTTGGATAGGGTGATTTTGGGTCGAGTTTTTGGGAAACTAATTTCTGTCATAGCAGTCTGGCGGTAGGAGGTCCTGGAAGACGGTGGTAGGGCTTGGTGTTTGTGGATGGGAGGGCCTCAATTGGTGGGGCTGGACTCCCAGGTGTGGAAACTTGGCTGGGTTCAGTGGGGTGACCATCACTCGGTGTCTCTGAGCTGGAGTGATACGGCTGGAGACAGGGTGGCTTAACCGGGCGTTTGGGGCACCAGCTGCAATCGGGGCTTCTAGGACATCCTTCGTCAGGTCTAGGTATATATATATGTTTATATATATTTATATAGATGTTACATGTTATGTTTGCATTAATAAAAGGCTGCTGAGACCATTTAATTCCAATATACGGCTCCGTGTCATTCTTGGTGGGGTTTAGGTAAGTGGTAAGGTAAAAGGGGGCATACGATTATTGGGGGGGGAGTAGAGGACCTAAGGGAATTCCCCAATAACCCTATCATGCAAATTACAAATGCACTATATGGAAATTGTATTATAGGTATATCACACCCCTGCCTCAATCATTTTTATTGTGGGGCAACAGTTATATCACACCAGTTGAAATGATTTGTTCCAATAGTGTCTGTCTCTCTGTATAGCTGGGGTATCTCTGCAGAACCACACACAACTCCTGCAAGTTACAAATGCACTAAATGGAAATTATATTATAGGTATAGCACATTCCTGCTTCAATACGTTTTTTGGGGGGGCAACTGGTATATCACACCAGTTGAAATTATTTGTTCCAATAGCGTTTGTCAATCTGTTTAGCTTGGAAATCTGAGCAGAACCGCACACAACTCCTACAAATTACAAATGTACTATATAGAAGTTATAATATAGGTATATCACTCCACTGCCTAATTCATTCTTTTTATGGGGCAGCTATTATGTCACATCACTTGAAATTATTTGTTCCAATAGTGTTTGACCTTCTGTATAGCTGGGGTATCTCAGCAGAACCGCTCACAACTCCTGCAAATTACAAATGTACTATATGAAAAATATTTTATGGGTCTATCACACCCCTGCCTCAATCAGTTTTGTGGGGCAACTGGTATATCACACCAGTTAAAATTATTTGTTCCAATAGCGTTTGTCACTCTGTATAGCTAGGGGTATCTCTGCATAACAACACACAACTCCTGTAAATTAAAAATGTACTATATGGAAATTATATTATAGGTATTTCACACCCCTACCTCATTCAGATTTTTTGGGGGGCAACTGGTATATCACACCAGTTAAATTATTTGTTTCAATAGTATTTGTCCCTCTATATAGCTGGGGTATTTAGGCAGAACCGCACACAACTCCTGCAAATTACAAATATACCTATAATATAATTTTCATATAGTACATCTGTCACGGCGGCGAGCACTCAGACACACAGATAAACCAACAACCAGGCTCTAGGCGAGAAGCAGGGGAAGGGTCACTTCCTAGCTGATCCCTGACCTCTCTCCCTGCACTGCTCAGCCCACCTGCAGACCTTGGTGGTAGGAATGAAGTGTCCTTGTGCCTTGGCTAAAACACCCTAGATTCCCTGAGATGGTGAAAAGGGGAAATAGGAGCAGCCTGCTCGCACAAAACTTGGATGGGAGAGATGACACAAACACAACTTAGACAGCAAACAACAAAAACTGAAACCACACTTATCTGAGCTGGAACAGACAACCTTCCTTCCTTCCTTGCTTCCAAGGCCAGACTGATTTCTATAACCCGCTCAGAGCACTGGAATTGAGAGCCATTTAAACTAATGACCCCACCCAGTGCACCTGATGGGAGGCGGATCCAGCACGACTCCAAAACAAACACTAAACACGTGCTGCTATTCTGGCCGACCTCCGCACATAGTCAGAGCCGGGCATGACAACATCACACCCCTGCCTCAATCAGTTTTTTTTTTTGGGGGGGGGGGCAACTGTAATATCACACCAGATGAAATTATTTTGTTTAAATAGCATTTGTCCCTCTGTATAGGTGGGGTATCCTTTCATAACCGCACACAACTCATGAAAATGACAAATTTACTATATGGAAATTATATTATTGGTATATCACACCCCTGTCTTAATCAGTTTTTTTGGAGGGCAACTAGTATGTCACACCAGTTGCAATTTTTTGTTCTAAAAGCCTTTGTCCCTCTGTATAGCTAGGGTATCTCAGCAGAACCGCGCAAAACTCCTGCAAATTACAAATGTACTATATGGAAATTATTTATAGGTATATCACACCCCTGCCTCAATCAGTGTTTTGGTGGGGGAGGGGCAACTGGTATATCACACCAGCTGCAATTATTTGTTCCAAAAGCGTTTGTCCCTCTGTATAGCTAAGGTATCTCAGCAGAACCGAGCACAACTCCTGCAAATTACAAGTGTACTATATGGAAATTATATTATAGATATATCACACTCCAGCCTCAATAAAAAAAATTTGGGGGGGGCAACAGGTATATCACACCAGTTGAAATGATTTGTTCCAATAGCGTTTGTCCCTCTGTATAGCTGGGGTATTTCAGCAGAACCGCACACAACTGCTGCAAGTTACAAATGTACTATATGGAAAATATTTTATGGGTATATGACATCGCTGCCGCCATCAGTTTTTTTTGTGGGGCAACTGGTATATCATGCCAGTTAAAATTATTTGTTCCAATAGTATTTGTCCCTCTGTATAGCTTGGTTATCTCAGCAGAACCGCACACAACTCCTGCAAATTGCAAATGTACTATATGGAAATGATATTATAGGTATATCCCACCCCGGCCTCAATCTGTTTTTTTGGGGGAACTGGTATATCACACCAGTTGAAATAATTTGTTCCAACAGTGTTTGTCACGCTGTATAGCTGGGGTATCTCAGCAGAACCACACTCAACTCCTGCAATTAACAAATATACTATATGGAAATTATATTATAGTTATATTACACCTCTGCCTCAATCAGTTTTTTGGATGGCAACTGGTATATCACACAAAAAACCTACAAGAAATTGCCAGGCCGCTTATAAATAAATATCACTTCATTGCATAAAATGCATATGACTTACAAACATGATTAAAATAAATAGATGCAGGGAAAAGAAGGCAGCATCCTTAACACGCGTTGGGGTTGGCGCCATCCTGGAAGAAGACACAGCATGGGTAAACGTTATTTGTCCTTTTGATTGTAATGAATTTTGCTTGCACTTGCACTTTAATGAAATCATGTTTATATTGATGAGCGATTTGTGAACGTGTTATCCGCTGTTGTTTTCCTCCAGTTGATGCAGCCTTCTTTTAACTGTATCTATGTCTTTTAATCATGTTTGTAAGTCATATGCAATGTATGCAATGGAGTGATATTTATTTAAAAGTGGTCTGACAATTTCTTTTAGGTTTTTGTGATGGTTTGTGCCATAGTCTCATAATGGTAACTTTTTCTAGTACAGGATTCTTTGATTGGGGCATATATAGGGTATTTTGGTATAGCACACCAGTTGAAATTATTTGTTTCAATAGTTTTTGTCCCTCTGTATAGCTGGGGTATCTCAGCAGAACCACACACAACTGCAAATTACAAATGTACTATATGGAAATGATATTATAGGTATATCACACCCCTGCCTCAATCATTTTTTTGGGGGGTCAACTGATATATAACACCAGTTGAAATTATTTGTTTAAGTAGCGTTTTTTTTTTAATCTCTATAGCTGGGGTATCTCAGCAGAACCACACACAACTACAAATTACAAATGTACTATATGGAAATTATATTATAGGTATATCACACCCCTGCATCAATTAGATTTTTAGGGGGGCAACTGGTATATCACACCAGTAGAAATTATTTGTTCCAATAGCGTTTGTCCTCTGTATAGCTGGGGCATCTTAGCAGAACCGCAGACAACTCCTACAAATTACAAATGTAATATATGCAAATTATATTATAGGTATATCCCACCCCTGCCTCAATCAGTGGTTTTGGGTGGAAAATAGTATATCACACCAGTTAAAATTATTTGTTCCAAAAGCTTTTGACCCTTTGGATAGCTGGGGTATCTCAGAAGAACCACACACAACTCATGCAAATTACAAATGTACTATATGGAAAATATATTTAAGGTATATCCCACCCCTACCTCAATCAGTTTTTTTGGGGGTCAACTGATATATATAACACCAGTTGAAATTATTTGTTTAAATAGCGTTTTTTACTCTCTATAGCTGGGGTATCTCAGCAGAACCACACACAACTTCTACAAATTGCAAATGTACTATATATCAATTATATTATAGGTATATCACACCCCCTACATCAATTAGTTTTTTTAGGGGGGCAACTGGTATATCACACCAGATGAAATTATTTGTTCCATTAGTGTTTGTCAATCTGTTTAGCTGGGGTATCTTAGCAGAACTGCACACAACTCCTGCAAATTACAAATGTACTAAATGGAAATTGTTTTATGATTATATCACACCCCTGCCTCATTTAGTGTTTTCGTGGGGCAACTGGTATATTTCACCAGTTGAAATGAATTATTCCAATATGGTTTGTCGCTCTGTATAGCTGGAGTATCTCCAAAGAACCACACACAACTCCTGCAAGTTACAAATGTACTATTTGGAAATTATATTATAGGTATATCACACCCTTGCCTCAATCTGTTTTTTTGGGAGGCAACAGGTATATCACACCAGTTGAAATTATTTTTTCCAATAGCGTTTGTCGCTCTGTATAGCAGGTGTATCTCATCAGAACCGCACACAACTCATGGAAATTATATTATAGGTATATCACACCCCTGCCTTAATCAGTCTTTTTTGGGGGGGGGGGGGGCAAACTGGTATATCACACCATTTGAAATTTTTTGTTCCAAAAGCGTTTGTCGCACTGTATAGCTGGGTATCTCAGCAGATTTACACAGAACTCCTACAAATTACAAATGTACTATATGGAAATCATATTATAGGTATATTATATCCCTGCCTAAATAATGTTTTTTGGGCGGCAACTGGTATATCACACTAGTTGAAATTATTTGTTCAAATAGTGTTTGTCCTTTGTTTAGTTGTGGTATCCCAGCAGAGCAGCACACAACTCTTAGAAGTTGTAAATATAATATATGGAAATAATTTTATGAGTATATCACACCCCTGCCTCATTTAGTATTTTTAGGGGGCTACTGGTATATCACACTAGTTGAAATGATAGCCTTTGTCACACTGTATAACTGGAGTATCTCAGCAGATTTACACAGAACTCCTGCGGCAAGTGGTATATCAACCAGTTGAAATTATTTGTTAATGTAGCGTATGTCAATCTGTATAGCTGAGATATCTCAGCCGAACCACAAACAACTTCTACAAATGACAAATGCATTATATGGAAACTACAGTGGGATGCAAAAGTTTGGGCAACCTTGTTAATCATCCTGATTTTCCTGTATAAATCGTTGGTTGTTACGATAAAAAATGTCAGTTAAATATATCATATAGGAGACACACACAGTGATATTTGAGAAGTGAAATGAAGTTTATTGGATTTACAGAAAGTGTGCTATAATTGTTTAAACAAAATTAGGCAGGTGCATACATTTGGGCACTGTTGTCATTTTATTGATTCCAAAATCTTTAGAACTAATTATTCGAACTCAAATTGGCTTGGTAAGCTCAGTGACCCCTGACCTACGTACACAGGTGAATCCAATTATGAGAAAGAGTATTTGAGGGGTCAATTGTAAGTTTCCATCCTCTTTTAATTTTCTCTGAAGAGTAGCATCATGGGGGTCTCAAAACAACTCTCAAATGACCCGAGGACAAAGATTGTTCACCATCATGGTTTAGGGGAAGGATACAGAAAGCTGTCTCAGAGATTTCAGCTGTCTGTTTCAACAGTTAGGAGCATATTGAGGAAATGGAAGACCACAGGCTCAGGTCAAGTTAAGGCTCGAAGTGGCAGACCAAGAAAAATCTCAGATAGACAGAAGCGACGAATGGTGAGAACAATCAGAGTCAACCCACTGACCAGCACCAAAGACCTACAGCATCATCTTGCTGCAGATGGAGTCACTGTGCATCGTTCAACCATTCGGCGCACTTTACACAAGGAGATGCTATATGCGAGAGTGATGCAGAGGAAGCCTTTTCTCCACCCACAGCACAAAAAGTGCCGCTTGAGGTGGGCTAAAGCACATTTGGACAAGCCAGCTTCATTTTGGAATAAGGTGCTGTGGACTGATGAAACTAAAATTAAGTTATTTGGCCATAACAAGGGGCGTTATGCATGGAGGAAAAAGAACACAGCATTCCAAGAAAAACACCTGCTACCTACAGTAAAATATGGTGGTGGTTCCATCATGCTGTGGGGCTGTGTGGCCAGTGCAGGGACTGGGAATCTTGTCAAAGTTGAGGGACGCATGGGTTCCACTCAGTATCAGCAGATTCTGGAGACCAATGTCCAGAAATCAGTGACAAAGCTGAAGCTGCGCCGGGGCTGGATCTTTCAACAAGACAACGACCCTAAACACTGCTCAAAATCCACTAAGGCAAGTACAACGTTCTGGAATGGCCATCTCAGTCCCCAGACCTGAATATAATTCAAAATCTGTGGTGTGACTTAAAGAGAGCTGTCAATGCTCGGAAGCCATCAAACCTAAATAAACTAAAGTTGTTTTGTCAAGAGGAATGGTCCAAAATACCTTCAACCAGAATCCAGACTCTCATTGGAACCTACAGGAAGCATTTTAGAGGCTGTAGTTTCTGCAAAAAGAGGATCTACTAAATATTGATTTCATTTCTTTTTTGTGGTGCCCAAATTTATGCACCTGCCTAATTTTGTTTAAACAATTATAGCACACTTTCTGTAAATCCAATAAACTTCATTTCACTTCTCAAATATCACTGTGTGTGTCTCCTATATGATATATTTAACTGACATTTTTTATCGTAACAACCAATGATTTATACAGGAAAATCATGACGATTAACAAGGTTGCCCAAACTTTTGCATCCCACTGTATGTTATAGGAATATCACACCCCTGCGTCAATTAGTTTTTTTAGGGGCAGCTGGTATATCACACCAGTTGAAATTATTTGTTGAAACAGCGTTTGTCAATCTGTTTAGCTGGGGTATCTCAGCAGAACCACACACAACTCCTGCAAATTACAAATATACTATATGGAAATTATATTATAGGTATATAACACCCCTGCCTTAATCAGTCTTTTTGGGGGGCAACAGATATATCACACTAGTTGAAATTATTTGTTTAAGTAGCGTTTTTTTATTCTCTATTGCTGGGATATCTAATCAGAACCACACACAACTTCTACAAATTACAAATGTACTACATGGAAATTATATTTTAGGTATATCACACCCCTGCCTTAATTAGTTTTTTTTTTGGGGGGGGGGGGGGGGCAACTGGTATATCAAACCAGTAGAAATGATTTGTTCCAATAGCATTTGTCCCTCTGTATAGCTGAGCGGACACCTGGATGTTCGGGTTCGACGGGTTCGGCCGAACTTCAGAAAAAAGTTTGAGTCTGGAACCGAACTTTACCTGAACTTGACCCCGAACCCGAACCCCATTGAAGTAAATTGGGACCCTAACTTTTAAGCACTAAAATGGCTGTAAAAATGTCATGGAAAGGGCTAGAGGGCTGCACATGGCGTCAAAATGTGGTTAAGAGCATGGCAAGTGCAAATGCAAATGTAGATAGGGAAATGACTTTAAATAACATAAAATATGTTAAAAAAAATATATATAATCTTATACAAAAGCAATAAGTAAACACTCGCGCTGCCGTCTGGATGCACTGAAGTAGGAGAATGAGCCCACAGTATTGAATTGTGTGTGTGCCCCGGCGCTGCAGGGTTCTACTGTGGGGTTAATTGCCAAAAAAAAAAACCACAGAATAGGAAAAGATCTAGTATCAAAAGAAGCACAGAGGAAGAACCCGCGCTGACTAAATTCCTACCTTTAAGGATACTAATACTATCATACTATACATGTCATCACATGTGATTGCTTAGTGGTTGTTCAAATACCTTTGTTTTCGTTTGATATTACAGCACTTATTAAGTATAAACTCTTGTTCTATCGAAAGTGCATGTAACAGTTATAACCGGTGAATAATAATGCGGTCTGTTATATGAGTGCTAGACACTTACAATTATGTGCCCAGCTTGGTCCGTTTCCAGAAATCCACTGTTGGTGATGATCCTGTTGCTGTCTCTATCTGGTCCTGTCTTCAGCTCGCCTGGCGTGCGCAGCTCCGGCCGGTAGCTTGCGCGCGCACAGAGCAGCCGTGTTAGGTTCGTCGTCCTGGAAACCTGGGATGTGACGTCACACCCGAAGCTATGGAAGCCTCTAGGGTCCACAAATCCTCCAACGCGTTTCGGAATAGACGTATTCCTTCCTCAGGGATAGCTGTAGAGCCTGCTTAGCCGATCTTTAAGCATACTGGTTTCCATGGAGACGTCCTTTGTTTGCAGGACAATATAGAAACAATGCAAAACCTTCAAAGGGTATAAGGGGACATAGAAAAGAGGGTGCAGGGGTGTTTTTTGATTTATATTTAATTGATTTGAGTACTTTTGGTTCTTTTAGACTGTTTCTCCCCAGATTATCAGACTCCTTGTTTGGGAAAGTGACTGATTGTTTTAATAGCTTTTTTATTTTTGGCATTACATGGTGTCTTACTGCTTGCTATGTATATGGGAAAATTTACAAAAATGCTAATAATTTGATTTCTTGGTTTAGGCCTGTAGGAGCCAGGGTGTTTAAGTTGTAGATCCACTCGCTCTCTTTGCGAGACATTGCTTTTACATAGTCTCCTCCTCTGGGATCTTGCCTAACTTGCTCAATACCCCCAAAGGATGAGCCTTCAAATTTGCCCTTATGTTTCTCCTTGAAATGGCGTGATAGTGGGTGACCTACAAATTTTTTACTTATATTTTTTACATGTTCCCATATTCTAACCTTCAGTTCGCGTTTTGTTCTCCCTACGTACACTTTCCCGCACGGACACTTTATATAATAAATGACCCCCTTTGAAAAGCAGGACAAGTGATTTTTTATTTTGTATGAATTGTTATCCGTAATAATTTCCTTAAAGGGGTTCTGCACCTTCATTTAACTGATAATCTATCCTCTGGATAGATCATCAGCTTCTGATCAGCCGGGGTCCGACACCCGGGACCCCCGCCGATCAGCTGTTTGAGAAGGCAGCGGCACTCCAGCAGCGCCGCTGCCTTCTCACTATTTATTGCCGGGCCGCCCGCCCACTGACGTCACGACTTGTATCAACTAGAGTGGGCGCGGCTAAGCTCCATTCAAGTGAACAGAGCTTAGCCGCGCCCACTCTAGTTGATACAAGTCGTGACGTCAGTGGGCGGGCGGCCCGGCGGTAAACAGTGAGAAGGCAGCGGTGCTGCTGGAGCGCTGCTGCCTTCTCAAACAGCTGATCGGCGGGGGTCCCGGGTGTCGGACCCCGGCCGATCAGAAGCTGATGATCTATCCAGAGGATAGATCATCAGTTAAATGAAGGTGCAGAACCCCTTTAATAATCTGTTTTTGTTTAGACGCTAGGCAGGCCTTGCATGTTCTGGCTTTTTTCCCTGTAGAACATGCAAGGCCCGCCTAGCGTCTAAACAAAAAGAGATTATTAAGGAAATTATTACGGATAACAATTCATACAAAATAGAAAAAATCACTTGTCCTGCTTTTCAAAGAGGGTCATTTATTATATAAAGTGTCCGTGCGGGAAAGTGTACGTAGGGAGAACAAAACGCGAACTGAAGGTTAGAATATGGGAACATGTAAAAAATATAAGTAAAAAATTTGTAGGTCACCCACTATCACGCCATTTCAAGGAGAAACATAAGGGCAAATTTGAAGGCTCATCCTTTGGGGGTATTAAGCAAGTTTGGCAAGATCCCAGAGGAGGAGACTATGTAAAAGCAATGTCCCGCAAAGAGAGCGAGTGGATCTACAACTTAAACACCCTGGCTCCTACAGGCCTAAACCAAGAAATCAAATTATTCGCATTTTTGTAAATTTTCCCATATACATAGCAAGCAGTAAGACACCATGTAATGCCAATAATAAAAAAGCTATTAAAACAATCAGTCACTTTCCCAAACAAGGAGTCTGATAATCTGGGGAGAAACAGTCTAAAAGAACCAAAAGTACTCAAATCAATTTAATATAAATCAAAAAACACCCCTGCACCCTCTTTTCTATGTCCCCTTATACCCTTTGAAGGTTTTGCATTGTTTCTATATTGTCCTGCAAACAAAGGACGTCTCCATGGAAACTAGTACGCTTAAAGATCGGCTAAGCAGGCTCTACAGCTATCCCTGAGGAAGGAATACGTCTATTCCGAAACGCGTCGGAGGATTTGTGGACTCTAGAGGCTTCCATAGCTTCGGGTGTGACGTCACACCCTAACTCCTCCCACAGTTTTTACACTACATAGACAAAAATTTACCAAAACGTGCAGATTGTTCCCGATCGGATTGATATTACTTTGTGGAGCGATCCCACCCCCGGGGCCCCCGTGGCGGGCCCCGGAAGCCCCCTTTTTTCCCATAGACTTTGACAGGGTACATTTTCAAATCGCTCCCACTCGCCAAGCTCTGACGCTAAAGTCACCAAACTTGGGTCACTTAGTCATGGAGTCAACCCAAAAATTTTGGGCACATTTCGGGGACCCCAAAAAGTGGGCGGGGCCACACAGAACCAATCAAAATCTCCCCATTGACTGTAATGAGACCTTCAAATTTCTACTTCTCCCACATTTTTAGGAGTACAAATTCCAAACTTTGCAGACTTGGTCGGCACCCACCCGAGTACCTTGCTTGTGCTTTGTTACCCGATCGCACCCTCCGGGCCCCTGGGACAGGGCCCCCAAAATCCACGTTTTTCCCATTGACTTTGACAGGGACAATTTTCAAATCGCTCCCAGTCGCACAGATTTGAAACTAAAGTCACCAAACTTGGGTCACTTAGTCATGGGGTCAACGGGCAATTTGTTAGCACATTTCGGAGACCCGAAAATGTGGGTGGGGCCACACAGAACCAATCAAATTCTCCCCGTTGACTACAATGAGACGTTCAAATTGCTACTCCTCCCACAGATTTAGGAGTATCAATACCGAACTTTGCACTCTTGGTCGGCACATACCCGAGGATCTTGCTTGTGCTTTGTTAACCGATCCCACCCTCCGGGCCCCTGGGGCGGGCCCCCGAAAACCTCTTTTTTCTCCCATAGAGTTTTATTGTAAAAATGCAAACGTTTGTCACTCATACAGCTTCGGAGTGAAACTCACCAAACTTGGGTCACTTAGTCATGGGGTCAACCTGAAAATTTCTGTCGCATTTTGGGGACATTGAAAAGTGGGCGGAGCTTCAAACAACCAATCAGATTTTCCCTATTGACTTCAATGAGAAAATGTTAAATTGCTGCCATTTCAACATTGTTAATGGCCGGGTTGTTAAACTTAATATATTCGGTTAATAGGTGACTAGAATTCAAATGTTTTAAAGTGGGCGGAGTCTACAACGGCCAATCAAATTTCAGCTATATGTTTTAATGGGAAAATGTAAAACTGCCGCTGCTCTTAGACTGTTAATGGCAGGATCCCCAAACTTGGTACAGTTGGACAATTTAGGATTAGGATTAAAATTCTGAAAAGTGTGCGGGGCCAAAAACAACCAATCAGATTTCTTTGATTGATTTCAATGGGAAAATAAAAAAAAAATGCAGAAAATTGAAAAATTCTGCCATTATTGATGTCAGGGGCTTCAAATCTCAGAAATCAGGTCATAGATTACTTTGGCTTCAAAAATTGAAAAAGTGGGCGGAGCCAACAACGACAAATCAGATTTTCCCTATTAACTTCAATGAGAAACCTTTAAATTGCTATCATTCTCACAATATTTAAGCCAGAATACCCAAACTTGGCACCATAGGTCATTGGGTGACTGAATTAAAAAATGTATAAAAAAAGTGGGCGGAGTCTACAACGGCCAATCAAATTTTAGTCATTTATTTTAATGGGGACATTTAAAACTGCCGCTGCTCTTAGACTGTTAATGGCAGGATCCCCAAACTTGGTACAGTTGGACAATTTAGGATTATTATTAAAATTCAGAAAAGTGGGCGGGGCCAAAAACAACCAACCAGATTTCTTTGATTGATTTCAATGGGAAAATTGAAAAATGCAGAAAATTGAAAAATGCTGCCATTATTGATGTCAGGGGCTTCAAATCTCAGAAATCAGGTCATAGATTATTTCGAGACACTTAACAAGATATCTATTGATAGGTTACACGTAGGAAATAGGTCAAAAGAAAATAGAGAATTGACGTGCTTAATTTAAGAAACTTGATACCTTTATTAATGAGTGGGTATGAGCAAGAGTGATCGATACACTCAGATGCTCTTGATATAAAAATGCAAACAGCAAACCTCCTATTATAGATAGGTGGTACAATAATGAATCACTATAGTGACGGGGATGATAATGGGTAAGTCTGTGGGAAAAATTCTCTCCCTAGACGACCCTACGGAACTATGTCCTAAAGCACAGGGATGTCCCCTAATGGTGGAGACACCCTGCCCCCGTACCTAAGCCTAGATATGGCCCTAGTGATGCCCTACTTAACGAAGCTGGATCGAGAAATATTAATCCAGTGAAACAAAACAAAAAAATAATAAGTCTAATGTAAATGATAGAAAGACAACCCCAACGCGTTTCGGCTGCATACAGCAGCTCATCAGGAGGTGATGACAGTGTAGTCAACGTAGGGAATAAAGTAAGCAAAAAAATTTCTTTTATAAGAAACTGTTGTGCTTGGAAAAATAAGATGGTACTTAGCTCCTTGGCATACTTGATGGTGCTGTGTATACAGATATGTATCTCTTGTCCGTATATATGATGAATTCAGACAGAGGGAGACCCTGTAACAGGCACAGCTGGTATGCTGGGAGGCTGGAGGGCTTCAAAAATTGAAAAAGTGGGCGGAGTCAACAACAACAAATCTGATTTTTCCTATTGACTTCAATGAGAAACCTTTAAATTGCTATCATTCTCACAATATTTAAGCCAGAATACCCAAACTTGGCACCGTAGGTCATTGGGTGACTGGGGTAAAAAAAAATTAAAAAGTGGGCAGGGTCTACAACGGCCAATCAAATTTCAGCCATTTGTTTAAATGGGAAAAATTCAAACTGCCGCTGCTCTTAGACTGTTAATGGCAGGGTTCTGAAACTTGGCACAGTTGGTCACTGGAGGACTGTGCCAATGTATATCTCATTTTGGGGACGCTAAATAGTGGGCAGAGCCACAAACAATCAATCAGATTTTCCTTATTGACTTCAATAAGAAACCTTTAAACAGTTGTCATTCTCACAGTATTTAAGCCACAGCACCCAAACTCGGCAGGGTGGGTCAGTGTGAGACAAAGGTCAAAATTTATAAAAGTGGACGGAGTCTACAACGGCCAATCAAATAGGTGCAACCACCCCGACTTTTAGGTGCAACCTTTCCACAGTTACTCCAGCCAATCCAACCACACAACAGTTACTCAAGCCACTGCAGTTGTAAGCTACTGGTGGAGGCAAGAACACTTCACACAATTCCCCCAGAAATTGTACCTTTTCTAGGTCTTATTCTTATTATAGACAAATTTGCCACCCTAACTCCTCCCACAGTTTTTACACTACATAGACAAAAATTTACCAAAACGTGCAGATTGTTCCCGATCGGATTGCTATTACTTTGTGGAACGTTTCGCCGAATGGTTCACAGAATATCGTGGTTCTTGTGGCGAAAGTTGTCCCATAGGAATGAATGTCAAAGCTACAGTGGGAGCTGGCAAAAGCTGAAAAATCAGGACATGATTTCTAAACTGCCACCACTCCCTCATTTTCAGGCCCACCTACACAAATCTTATATCAAAACGTTCAGCTATCCCTGCTGCCACTAAAAATGTCCACGGCTAAGCAATCCACGTTTTTCCCATTGACTTTGACGGGGAAAATTTTCAAATTGCTCCCAGTCGCACAGATTTGAAACTAAAGTCACCAAACTTGGATCACTTAGTCATGGGGTCCGACCCTTAGGTGCACCCACTCCGACCCTTAGGTGCACTCACCCTAATCATTAGGTGCACCCGCCCCAACAATTAGGTGCACCCACCCGACTGTTAGGTGCAACCACCCCGACTTTTAGGTGCAACCACCCCGACCCTTAAGTGCAACCACCCGACCCTTAGGTGCAACCACCCCAACAATTAGGTGCACCCACCCCGACCCTTAGGTGCAACCACCCCGAATTTTAGGTGCACCCACTCCGACCCTTAGGTGCAACAACCCCAATGATTAGGTGCACCGACCTCGACCCTTAGATGCAACCACCCCGACTTTTAGGTGCAACCACCCCGACCATTAGTTGCAACCAACCCGACCCTTAGGTGCAACCACCACAACGATTATGTGCACCCACCCCGACCCTTAGGTGACACTACCCCGACTTTTAGGTGCAACCACCCCGACCCTTAGGTGCACCCACTCCGACCCTTAGGTGCAACCACCCCAACGATTAGGTGCTCCCACCCCGACTCTTAGGTGCAACCACCCCAACGATTAGGTGCTCCCACCCGAACCTTAGGTGCACCCACTCCGACCCTTAGGTGCAACCACCCCAACGATTAGGTGCACCCACCCCGACCCTTAGGTGCAACCACCCCAACGATTAGGTGCACCCACTCCGACCCTTAGGTGCACCCACTCCGACCCTTAGGTGCAACCATCCCAACGATTAGGTGCACCCACCTCGACCCTTACATGCAACCACCCCGACCTTTAGGTGCAACCACCCCAATGATTAGGTGCAACCACCCCGACCCTTAGGTGCAACCCCCCCTGCGATTAGGTGCACCCACCCCGACCCTTAGGTGCAACCACCCCGACTTTTAGGTGCAACCACCCCGACCCTTAGGTGCACCCACTCCGACCCTTAGGTGCAACCACCCCAACGATTAAGTGCACCCATCCCGACCCTTAGGTGCATCCATCCCGACTTTTAGGTGCAACCTTTCCACAGTTACTGCAGCCAATCCAACCACACAACAGTTACTCAAGCCACTCCACCCAGTTACTCCGCCCACTCCAGTTGTAAGCTACTGGTGGAGGCAAAAACACTTCACACAATTTCCCCAGAAATTGTAGCTTTTCTAGTATTTATTCTTATTATAACCAAAATTGCCACCCTAACTCCTCCCACAGGTTTTTGCACTACATAGACAAAAATTTACCAAAACGTGCAGATTGTTACCGATCGGATTGCTATTACTTTGTGGAACGTTTCGCCGAATGGTTCACGGAATATCGTGGTTCTTGTTGCGAAAGTTGTCCCATAGGAATAAATGGCAAAGCTAGAGTGGGAGCTGGCAAAAGCTGAAAAATCAGGACATGATTTCTAAACTGCCACCACTCCCTCATTTTCAGGCCCACCTACACAAAACTTATATCAAAACGTTCAGCTATCCCTGCTGCCACTAAAAATGTCCACGGCTAAGCAATCCACGTTTTTCCCATTGACTTTGACAGGGAAAATTTTCAAATTGCTCCCAGTCGCACAGATTTGAAACTAAAGTCACAAAACTTAGGTCACTTAGTCATGGGGTCCGACCCTTAGGTGCACCCACTCCGACCCTTAGGTGCACTCACCCTAGTCATTAGGTGCACCCGTCCCAACAATTAGGTGCACCCACCCCGACTGTTAGGTGCAACCACCCTGACTTTTAGGTGCAACCACCCCGACCCTTAGGTGCAACCACCCCAACGATTAGGTGCACCCACTCCGACCCTTAGGTGCAACCACTCCGACCCTTAGGTGCAACCACCCCAACGATTAGGTGCACCCACCCCAAACATTAGGTGCACCCACTCCGACCCTTTGGTGCAACCACCCCAACGATTAGGTGCACCCTACCCGACCCTTAGGTGCAACCACCCCGACTTTTAGGTGCAACCAACCCGACCCTTAGGTGCACCCACTCCGACCCTTAGGTGCAACCACCCCAACGATTAGGTGCACCCACCCCGACCCTTAGGTGCAACCACCCTGACTTATAGTTGCAACCACCCCGACCCTTAGGTGCACCCACCCCGACCCTTAGGTGCAACCACCCCGACTTTTAGGTGCAACCACCCCGACCCTTAGGTGCACCCACTCCGACCCTTAGGTGCAACCACTCCGACCCTTAGGTGCACCCACCCCAACGATTAGGTGCTCCCACCCCGACCCTTAGGTGCACCCACTCCGACCCTTAGGTGCAACCACCCCAACGATTAGGTGCACCCACCCCGACCCTTAGGTGCAACCACCCCAACGATTAGGTGCACCCACTCCGACCCTTAGGTGCACCCACTCCGACCCTTAGGTGCAACCACCCCAACGATTAGGTGCACCCACCTCGACCCTTACATGCAACCACCCCGACCCTTAGGTGCAACCACCCCGACCTTTAGGTGCAACCACCCCAATGATTAGGTGCAACCACCCCGACCCTTAGGTGCAACCCCCCCTGCGATTAGGTGCACCCACCCCGACCCTTAGGTGCAACCACCCCGACTTTTAGGTGCAACCACCCCGACCCTTAGGTGCACCCACTCCGACCCTTAGGTGCAACCACCCCAACGATTAAGTGCACCCATCCCGACCCTTAGGTGCATCCACCCCGACTTTTAGGTGCAACCTTTCCACAGTTACTGCAGCCAATCCAACCACACAACAGTTACTCAAGCCACTCCACCCAGTTACTCCGCCCACTCCAGTTGTAAGCTACTGGTGGAGGCAAAAACACTTCACACAATTTCCCCAGAAATTGTAGCTTTTCTAGTATTTATTCTTATTATAACCAAAATTGCCACCCTAACTCCTCCCACAGTTTTTGCACTACATAGACAAAAATTTACCAAAACGTGCAGATTGTTACCGATCGGATTGCTATTACTTTGTGGAACGTTTCGCCGAATGGTTCACGGAATATCGTGGTTCTTGTTGCGAAAGTTGTCCCATAGGAATAAATGGCAAAGCTAGAGTGGGAGCTGGCAAAAGCTGAAAAATCAGGACATGATTTCTAAACTGCCACCACTCCCTCATTTTCAGGCCCACCTACACAAATATTATATCAAAACGTTCAGCTATCCCTGCTGCCAATAAAAATGTCCACGGCTAAGCAATCCACGTTTTTCCCATTGACTTTGACAGGGAAAATTTTCAAATTGCTCCCAGTCGCACAGATTTGAAACTAAAGTCACAAAACTTAGGTCACTTAGTCATGGGGTCCGACCCTTAGGTGCACCCACTCCGACCCTTAGGTGCAACCACCCCAACGATTAGGTGCACCCACCCCGACCCTTAGGTGCAACCACCCTGACTTATAGTTGCAACCACCCCGACCCTTAGGTGCACCCACCCCGACCCTTAGGTGCAACCACCCCGACTTTTAGGTGCAACCACCCCGACCCTTAGGTGCACCCACTCCGACCCTTAGGTGCAACCACTCCGACCCTTAGGTGCACCCACCCCAACGATTAGGTGCTCCCACCCCGACCCTTAGGTACACCCACTCCGACCCTTTGGTGCAACCACCCCAACGATTAGGTGCACCCACCCCGACCCTTAGGTGCAACCACCCCAACGATTGGGTGCACCCACCCTGACCCTTAGGTGCACCCATCCCGACCCTTAGGTGAAACCACCCCGACTTTTAGGTGCAGCCTTTCCACAGTTACTGCAGCCAATCCAACCACACAACAGTTACCCAAGCCATTCCACCCAGTTACTCCGCCCACTCCAGTTGTAAGCTACTGGTGGAGGCAAGAACACTTCACACAATTTTCCCAGAAATTGTAGCTTTTCTAGTTCTTATTCTTATTATAACCAAAATTGCCACCCTAACTCCTCCCACAGTTTTTACACTACATAGACAAAAATTTACCAAAACGTGCAGATTGTTACCGATCGGATTGCTATTACTTTGTGGAACGTTTCACCGAATGGTTCACGGAATATCGTGGTTCTTGTGGTGAAAGTTGTCCCATAGGAATGAATGGCAAAGCTAGAGTGGGAGCTGGCAAAAGCAGAAAAATCAGGACATGATTTCTAAACTGCCACCACTCCCTCATTTTCAGGCCCACCTACACAAAACTTATATCAAAACGTTCAGCTATCCCTGCTGCCACTAAAAATGTCCACGGCTAAGCAATCCACGTTTTTCCCATTGACTTTGACAGGGAAAATTTTCAAATTGCTCCCAGTCGCACAGATTTCAAACTAAAGTCACCAAACTTGGGTCACTTAGTCATGGGCTCCGACCCTTAGGTGCACCCACTCCGACCCTTAGGTGCACTCACCCTAGTCATTAGGTGCACCCATCCCAACAATTAGGTGCACCCACCCCGATTGTTAGGTGCAACCACCCTGACTTTTAGGTGCAACCACCCCGACCCTTAGGTGCAACCACCCCAACGATTAGGTGCACCCACTCCGACCCTTAGGTGCAACCACTCCGACCCTTAGGTGCAACCACCCCAACGATTAGGTGCACCCACCCCGACCCTTAGGTGCACCCACTCCGACCCTTCAGTGCAACCACCCCAACGATTAGGTGCACCCTACCCGACCCTTAGGTGCAACCACCCCGACTTTTAGGTGCAACCAACCCGACCCTTAGGTGCACCCACTCCGACCCTTAGGCTAGGTCTACACGACGACATTTGTCGCGCTACAAAAAGTCGCGCGACAGATAGGGCGCAACAGTTGTCGCGCGACATTTTGTTGCACTAATGTCGCGCGACAATTTTTATAATGGCAGTCTATGGTGTCGCACTGCAACATGCGACATGTTGCGACTGCGACGCGACAGTCGCAGAAAAATCCATCTTGAATGGATTTTCTGCGACTGTCGCGTCGCAGTCGCAGCATGTCGCATGTTGCAGTGCGACACCATAGACTGCCATTATAAAAATTGTCGCGCGACATTGGTGCAACAAAATGTCGCGCGACAAATGTCGTCGTGTAGACCTAGCCTTAGGTGCAACCACCCCAACGATTAGGTGCACCCACCCCGACCCTTAGGTGCAACCACCCTGACTTTTAGTTGCAACCACCCCGACCCTTAGGTGCACCCACTCCGACCCTTAGGTGCAACCACCCCAACAATTAGGTGCACCCACCTCGACCCTTAGATGCAACCACCCTGACTTTTAGGTGCACCCACTCCGACCCTTAGGTGCAACCACCCCAACGATTAGGTGCACCCACCTCGACCCTTAGATGCAGCCACCCCGACTTTTAGGTGCAACCACCCCGACCCTTAGGTGCAACCACCCCGACCCTTAGGTGCAACCACCCCAACGATTAGGTGCACCCTACCCGACCCTTAGGTGCAACCACCCCGACTTTTAGGTGAAACCATCCCGACCCTTAGGTGCACCCACTCCGACCCTTAGGTGCAACCACCCCAACGATTAGGTGCACCCACCCCGACCCTTAGGTGCAACCACCCTGACTTTTAGGTGCAGCCTTTCCACAGTTACTGCAGCCAATCCAACCACACAACAGTTACCCAAGCCACTCCACCCAGTTACTCCGCCCACTCCAGTTGTAAGCTACTGGTGGAGGTAAGAACACTTCACACAATTTTCCCAGAAATTGTAGCTTTTCTAGTTCTTATTCTTATTATAACCAAAATTGCCACCCTAACTCCTCCCACAGTTTTTACACTACATAGACAAAAATTTACCAAAACGTGCAGATTGTTACCGATCGGATTGCTATTACTTTGTGGAACGTTTCGCCGAATGGTTCACGGAATATCGTGGTTCTTGTGGCGAAAGTTGTCCCATAGGAATGAATGGCAAAGCTAGAGTGGGAGATGGCAAAAGCTGAAAAATCAGGACATGATTTCTAAACTGCCACCACTCCCTCATTTTCAGGCCCACCTACACAAATCTTATATCAAAACGTTCAGCTATCCATGCTGCCACTAAAAATGTCCACGGCTAAGCAATCCAAGTTTTTCCCATTGACTTTGACAGGGAAAATTTTCAAATTGCTCCCAGTCGCACAGATTTGAAACTAAAGTCAACAAACTTGGGTCACCTACTCATGGGGTCCGAACCTTAAGTGCACCCACTCCGAACATTAGGTGCACTCAGCCTAGTCATTAGGTGCACCCACCCCAACAATTAGGTGCACCCACCCCGACTGTTAGGTGCAACCACCCCGACCCTTAGGTGCACCCACTCCGACCATTAGGTGCAACCACCCCAACGATTAGGTGCAACCACCCTGAACCTTAGGTGCACCCACTCTGACCCTTAGGTGCAACCACCCCAAAGATTAGGTGCACCCACCCCGACCCTTAGGTGCAACCACCCTGACTTTTAGGTGCACCCACCCCAACCCTTAGGTGCAACCACCCCGACTTTTAGTTGCAACCACCCCGACCCTTAGGTGCACCCACTCCGACCCTTCAGTGCAACCACCCCAACGATTAGGTGCACCCTCCTCCACCCTTAGATGCAACCACCCCGACTTTTAGGTGCAACCACCCCGACCCTTAGGTGCAACCACCCCAACTTTTAGGTGCAACCACCCCGACCCTTAGGTGCACCCACTCCGACCCTTAGGTGCAACCACTCCGACCCTTAGGTGCAACCACCCCAACGATTAGGTGCTCCCACCCGACCCTTAGGTGCACCCACTCCGACCCTTAGGTGCAACCACCCCAACGATTAGGTGCACCCACCCCGACCCTTAGGTGCAACCACCCCAACTTTTAGGTGCACCCACTCCGACCCTTAGGTGTACCCACTCCGACCCTTAGGTGCAACCACCCCAACGATTAGGTGCACCCACCTTGACCCTCACATGCAACCACCCCGACTTTTAGGTGCAACCACCCCGACCCTTAGGTGCAACCACCCCGACCTTTAGGTGCAACCATCCCAACGATTAGGCGCACCCAACCCGACCCTTAGGTGCACCCACTCCGACCCTTAGGTGCAACCACCCCAACGATTAGGTGCACCCACCCCGACCCTTAGGTGCAACCACCCCGACTTTTAGGTGCAACCTTTCCACAGTTACTGCAGCCAATCCAACCACACAACAGTTACTCAAGCCACTCCACCTAGTTACTCCGCCCACTCCAGTTGTAAGCTACTGGTGGAGGCAAGAACACTTCACACAATTTTCCCAGAAATTGTAGCTTTTCTAGTTCTTACTCTTATTATAACCAAAATTGCCACCCTAACTCCTCCCACAGTTTTTACACTACATAGACAAAAATTTACCAAAACGTGCAGATTGTTACCGATCGGATTGCTATTACTTTGTGGAACGTTTCGCCGAATGGTTCAGGGAATATCGTGGTTCTTGTGGCGAAAGTTGTCCCATAGGAATGAATGGCAAAGCTAGAGTGGGAGCTGGCAAAAGCTGAAAAATCAGGACATGATTTATAAACTGCCACCACTCCCTCATTTTCAGGCCCACCTACACAAATCTTATATCAAAACGTTCAGCTATCCCTGCTGCCACTAAAAATGTCCACGGCTAAGCAATCCACGTTTTTCCCATTGACTTTGACAGGGAAAATTTTCAAATTGCTCCCAGTCGCACAGATTTGAAACTAAAGTCACCAAACTTGGGTCACCTAGTCATGGGGTCCGAACCTTAGGTGCACCCACTCCGAACATTAGGTGCACTCAGCCTAGTCATTAGGTGCACCCACCCCAACGATTAGGTGCACCCACCCCGACCCTTAGGTGCACCTACTCTGACCCTTAGGTGCAACCACCCCAACGATTAGGTGCAACCACCCCGACTTTTAGGTGCAACCACCCCGACCCTTTGGTGCACCCACTCCGACCCTTAGGTGTACCCACTCCGACCCTTAGGTGCAACCATCCCAACGATTAGGTGCACCCACCTCGACCCTTAGGTGCAACCACCCCGACTTTTAGGTGCAACCACCCCGACCCTTAGGTGCACCCACTCCGACCCTTAGGTGCAACCACCCCAACGATTAGGTGCACCCATCCCGACCCTTAGGTGCACCGACTCCAACCCTTAGCTGCAACCACCCCAACGATTAGGTGCACCCACCCCGACCCTTAGGTGCAACCACCCCGACTTTTAGGTGCAACCACCCCGACCCTTAGGTGCACCCACTCCAACCCTTAGGTGCAACCACCCCAACGATTAGGTGCACCCACCCCGACCCTTAGGTGCAACCATCCCAACGATTAGGTGCACCCACTCCGACCGTTAGATGCAACCACCCCAACGATTAGGTGCACCCATCCCGACCCTTAGGTGCACCGACTCCAACCCTTAGCTGCAACCACCCCAACGATTAGGTGCACCCACCCCGACCCTTAGGTGCAACCACCCCGACTTTTAGGTGCAACCACCCCGACCCTTAGGTGCACCCACTCCAACCCTTAGGTGCAACCACCCTGACCCTTAGGTGCACCCACTCCGACCCTTAGTTGCAACCACCCCAACGATTAGGTGCACCCACCCCGACCCTTAGGTGCAACCACCCCGACTTTTAGGTGCAACCATCCCGACCCTTAGGAGCAACCACTCCGACCCTTAGGTGCAACCGCCCCAACGATTAGGTGCACCCACCCCGACCCTTAGGTGCACCCACTCTGACCCTTATGTGCAACCACCCCAACGATTAGCTGCACCCACCCCGACCCTTAGGTGCAACCACCCCGACTTTTAGGTGCAACCACCCCGACCATTAGGTGCAACCACCCCAACCCTTAGGTGCAACCACCCCAACGATTAGGTGCACTCACCCTGACCCTTAGGTGCAACCACCCCGACTTTTAGGTGCAACCACCCTGACATTTAGGTGCAACCACCCGACCCTTAGGTGCCACCACCCTGACCCATAGGTGCACCCACTCCGACCCTTAGGTACAACCACCCTAACGATTAGATGCACCCACCCCAACCCATAGGTGCACCCACTCCGACCCTTAGGTGCAACCACCCCAACGATAAGGTGCACCCTCCCCGACCCTTAGGTGCAACCACCCAGACTTTTAGGTGCAACCACCCCGACCCTTAGGTGCACCCACTCCGACCCTTAGGTACAACCACCCTAACGATTAAATGCACCCACCCCGACCCATAGGTGCACCCACTCCGACCCTTTGGTGAAACCACCCCAACGATAAGGTGCACCCTTCCCGACCCTTAGGTGCAACCACCCAGACTTTTAGGTGCAACCACCCCGACCCTTAGGTGCACCCACTCGACCCTTAGGTGCAACCACTTTGACCCTTAGGTGCACCCACTCCGACCCTTAGGTACAACCACCCTAACGATTAGATGCACCCACCCCAACCCATTGGTGCACCCACTCCGACCCTTTGGTGCAACCACCCCAACGATTAGGTGCACTCTCCCTGACCCTTAGGTGCAACCACCCTGACTTTTAGGTGCAACCACCCCGACCCTTTGGTGCACCCACTCCGACCCTTAGATCTAACCACCCAGACTTTTAGTTGCACCCACCCCGACCCTTAGGTGCACCCACTCCGACCCTTACATCTAACCACCCAGACTTTTAGTTGCACCCACCCCGACACTTAGGTGCAACCACCCAGACTTTTAGGTGCAACCACACTGACCCTTAGGTGCAACCACCCCGACCCTTAGGTGCACCCACCCCGACCCTTAGGTGCACCCACCCCGACCCTTAGGTGCAACCACCCCAACGATTAGGTGCACCCACCCCGACCCTTAGGTGCAACCACCCCGATTTTTAGGTGCAACCACCCCGACCCTTAGGTGCACCTACTCCGACCCTTAGGTGCACCCACTCTGACCCTTAAGTGCAACCACCCCAATGATTAGGTGCACCCACCCTGACCCTTAGGTGCAACCACCCCAACTTTTAGGTGCACCCACCCCGACCCTTAGGTGCACCCACTCCGACCCTTAGGTGCAACTACCCCAACGATTAGGTGCACCCACCCCGACCCTTAGGTGCAACCACCCCAACTTTTAGGTGCAACCTTTCCATAGTTACTCCAGCCAATCCAACCTCACAACAGTTACTCAAGCCAATCCACCCAGTTACTCCGCCCACTCCAGTTGTAAGCTACTGGTGGAGGCAAGAACACCGCACAATTTCCTCAGAAATTGTAGCTTTCCTAGTTGTTACATGCACTTTCGACAGAACAAGAGTTTATACTTAATAAGTGCTGTAAGATTAAATTAAAATAGAGGTATTTGAACAACTACTACCCAATCACATGTGATTACATGCCATGTATAGTATGATAGTATTAGTATCCTTAAAGGTAGGAATTTTGCCCAATTTGTAGACCCAGTAGTTGCAGGGGCTGACCCCTGTCAGTCAGTTCGTGTAGGCGTGTGCACATTTCCTGCCCCACCATGTCGCACGTCCCCGTGATGTTCACAATCCAATTTGATATCTGCTCTATCAACTTTCAATGTTTTTTTATGCGCCTTCCATGGTGATTACGGGTGGCGGGGAATCAGGGTTCCAGCCCGGAGAGGGAGCGTGAGAAAAAGAGACCAGTTGATTTATTCCTCCTGGACGCATCCGTGCGTCATCTCGCGAGAGGCGAGATTTCCTGTGAACGCGCGCACACAGGTGCGCGCATTCACAGGAACGGAAGGTAAGCGAGTGGATCTCCAGCCTGCCAGCGGCGATCATTCGCTGGCAGGCTGGAGATGCTATTTTTTTAACCCCTAACAGGTATATTAGACGCTGTTTTGATAACAGCGTCTAATATGCCTGCTACCTGGTCCTCTGGTGGTCCCTTTTGTTTGGATCGACCACCAGAGGACACAGGTAGCTCAGTAAAGTACCACCAAACACCGCTATACTACACTACACCCCCCCTGTCACTTATTAACCCCTTATGAACCCCTGATCAGCCATGATCACCCCATATAGACTCCCTGATCACCCCCCTGTCATTGATTACCCCCCTGTCAGGCTCCATTCAGACGTCCGTATGATTTTTACGGATCCACGGATACATGGTTCGGATCCGCAAAACACATACGGACGTCTGAATAGAGCCTTACAGGGGGGTGATCAATGACAGGGGGGTGATCACCCATATAGACTCCCTGATCACGCCCCTGTCATTGATCACCCCCCTGTAAGGCTCCATTTAGACGTCCGTATGATTTTAAAGGATCTACGGATACATGGATCAGATCCGCAAAACACATACGGACGTCTGAATGGAGCCTTACAGGGGGGTGATCAATTTTAGGAAGGTGATCACCCATATAGACTCCCTGATCACGCCCCTGTCATTGATCACCCCCCTGTCATTGATCACCCCCCTGTAAGGCTCCATTCAGACGTCCGTATGATTTTTACGGATCCACGGATACATGGATCGGATCCGCAAAACACATACGGACGTCTGAATGGAGCCTTACAGGGGGGTGATCAATTTCAGGGGGGTGATCACCCATATAGACTCCCTGATCACCCCCCTGTCATTGATCACCCCCCTGTCATTGATCACCCCCCTGTAAGGCTCCATATAGACATCCGTATGATTTTTACGGATCCACGGATACATGGATCGGATCCGCAAAACACATACGGACGTCTGAATGGAGCCTTAAAGGGGGGTGATCAATGACAGGGGGGTGATCACCCATATAGACTCCCTGATCACGCCCCTGTCATTGATCACCCCCCTGTCATTGATCATCCCCCTGTAAGGCTCCATTCAGACGTCCGTATGATTTTTACTGATCCACGGATACATGGATCGGATCCGCAAAACACATACGGACGTCTGAATGGAGCCTTTTAGGGGTGTGATCACCCATATAGACTCCCTGATCACCCCCCTGTCATTGATCACCCCCCTGTAAGGCTCCATTCAGACGTCCGTATGATTTTTACGGATCCACGGATAGATGGATCGGATCCGCGAAACACATATGGACGTCTGAATGTAGCCTTACAGGGGGGTGATCAATGACAGGGGGGTGATCACCATATAGACTCCCTGATCACGCCCCTGTCATTGATCACCCCCCTGTAAGGCTCCATTCAGACGTCCGTATGATTTTTAAGGATCTACGGATACATGGATCAGATCCGCAAAACACATACGGACGTCTGAATGGAGCCTTACAGGGGGGTGATCAATTTTAGGAAGGTGATCACCCATATAGACTCCCTGATCACGCCCCTGTCATTGATCACCCCCCTGTCATTGATCACCCCCCCTGTAAGGCTCCATTCAGACGTCCGTATGATTTTTACGGATCCACGGATACATGGATCGGATCCGCAAAACACATACGGACGTCTGAATGGAGCCTTACAGGGGGGTGATCAATGACAGGGCGGTGATCACCCATATAGACTCCCTGATCATGCCCCTATCATTGATCACCCCCCTGTAAGGCTCTATTCAGACGTCCGTATGATTTTTACGGTTCCACGGATACATGGATCGGATCCGCAAAACACATACGGACGTCTGAATGTAGCCTTACAGGGGGGTGATAAATGACAGGGGGGTGATCACCCATATAGACTCCCTGATCACGCCCCTGTCATTGATCACCCCCCTGTAAGGCTCTATTCAGAAGTCCGTATGATTTTTACGGATCCACGGATACATGGATCGGATCCGCAAAACACATACGGACGTCTGAATGGAGCCTTACAGGGGGGTGATCAATTTCAGGGGGGTGATCACCCATATAGACTCCCTGATCACGCCCCTGTCATTGATCAACCCCCTGTCATTGATCACCCCCCTGTAAGGCTCCATTCAGACATTTTTTTGGCCCAAGTTAGCGGAAATGTTTTTATTTATTTTTTCTTACAAAGTCTCATATTCCACTAACTTGTGTCAAAAAATAAAATCTCACATGAACTCACCATACCCCTCACCGAATCCAAATGCGTAAAATTGTTTAGACATTTATATTCCAGACTTCTTCTCACGCTTTAGGGCCCCTAAAATGCCAGGGCAGTATAAATACCCCATATGTGACCCCATTTCGTAAAGAAGACACCCCAAGTTATTCCATGAGGGGCATATTGAGTCCATGAAAGATTTACATTTTTGTCCCAAATTAGCAGAAAGTGAGACTTTGTGAGAAAAAAAAAAATATCAATTTCCACTAACTTGTGCCAAAAAAAAATATTTCTATGAACTCGCCAGGCCCCTCATTGAATACCTTGGGGTGTCTTCTTTCCAAAACGGGGTCACATGTGGGGTATTTATACTGCCCTGGCTTTTTAGGGGCCCTAAAGTGTGAGAAGAAGTCTGGGATCCAAATGTCTAAAAATGCCCTCCTAAAAGGAATTTGGGCCGCTTTGCGCATCTAGGCTGCATAAAAGTGTCACACATGTGGTATCGTCGTACTCAGGAGAAGTTGGGGAATGTGTTTTGGGGTGTCATTTTACTTATACCCATGTTGGGTGAGATAAATATCTTGGTCAAGTGCCAACTTTGTATAAAAAAATGGGAAAAGTTGTCTTTTGCCAAGATATTTCTCTCACCCAGCATGGGTTTATGTAAAATGACACCCCAAAACACATTCCCCAACTTCTCCTGAGTACGGCGATACCAGATGTGTGACACTTTTTTGCCGCCTAGGTGGGCAAAGGGGCACACATTCCAAAGAGCACTTTTAGGATTTTACAGGTCAGTTTTTGACACATTTTGATTTCAAACTACTTACCACACATTAGAGCCCCTAGAATGCCATGGCAGTATAATTACCCAACAAGTGACCTAATTTTGGAAAGAAGACACCCCAAGGTATTCCATGAGGGGCATGGCGAGTTCCTAAATTTTTATTTTTTTTTGTCACAAGTTAGCGGAAAATGATGATTTAAAAAAAAAAAAAAATTCTTACAAAGTCTCATATTCCACTAACTTGTGACAAAAAATTTAAAATTCTAGGAACTCGCCATGTCCCTCACGGAATACCTTGGGGTGTCTTCTTTCAAAATGGGGTCACTTGTGGGGTAGTTATACTGCCCTGGCATTTTAGGGGCCCAGATGCGTGAGAAGTATTTTGAAATCAAAATGTGTAAAAAAAATGGCCTGTGAAATCCGAAAGGTGCTCTTTGGAATGTGTGCCCCTTTGCCCACCTTGGCTGCAAAAAAGTGTCACACATGTGGTATCGCCGTACTCAGGAGAAGTTGGGGAATGTGTTTTGGGATGTCATTTTACATATACCCATGCTGGGTGAGATAAATATCTTGGTCAAATGCCAACTTTGTATAAAAAATGGGAAATGTTGCCTTTTGCCAAGATATTTCTCTCACCCAGCATGGGTATATGTAAAATGACACCACAAAACACATTCCCCAACTTCTCCTGAGTACGGCGATACCAGATGTGTGACACTTTTTTGCAGCCTAGGTGGGCAAAGGGGCACACATTCCAAAAGGCACCTTTCGGATTTCACTGGTAATTTTTTACAGATTTTGATTTCAAACTTCTTCTCACGCATCTGGGCCCCTAAAATGCCAGGGCAGTATAACTACCCCACAAGTGACCCCATTTTGGAAAGAAGACACCCCAAGGTATTTTGTGATGGGCCTAGTGAGTTCATGGAAGTTTTTATTTTTTGTCACAAGTTAGTGGAATATGAGACTTTGTAAGAAAAAAATAAATAAATGAATAAATCATCATTTTCCACTAACTTGTGACAAAAAATAAAAAGTTCTATGAACTCACTATGCCCATCAGCGAATACATTAGGGTGTCTACTTTCCGAAATGGGGTCATTTGTGGGGTGTTTGTACTGTCTGGGCATTGTAGAACCTCAGGAAACATGACAGGTGCTCAGAAGAGCTGCTTCAAAAAGCGGAAATTCATATTTTTGTACCATAGTTTGTAAACGCTATAACTTTTAACCAAACCATTTTTTTTTTTGCCCAAACATTTTTTTTTTATCAAAGACATGTAGAACAATAAATTTATAAATTTATCGAAAAATTTATATATGGATGTCGTTTTTTTTTTGCAAAATTTTACAACTGAAAGTGAAAAATGTCATTTTTTTACAAAAAAATCGTTAAATTTCGATTAATAACAAAAAAGTAAAAATGTCAGCAGCAATGAAATACCACCAAATGAAAGCTCTATTAGCGAGAAGAAAAGGAGGTAAAATTCATTTGGGTGGTAAGTTGCATGACCGAGCAATAAACGGTGAAAGTAGTGTAGTGAGGAAGTGTAAAAAGTGGCCTGGTCATTAAGGGTGTTTCAGCTAGGGGGGTTGAAATGGTTAAGGAGGATCCATTTTTTCTAATTAAAAATTAGAGTTGAAATATCGGAGAAGTTATTAAAGCATAAAAGTGTGACAACTTTTCAAAGTTTAAGCATTGAATGTAAGGATGTGGTGCTCATTAATTACTGAATAATTTATAAAATTTTATTCCCTGTCACCTATGCATAGCAGTTGTTTATTCACATCCAAAATTGTATAATGTCAACCCAAGAATGTAACAGAAAAATTACAGAAATTTATTAAGCTGTCAACTAGGTAGAGGAGGGTATATTACACCCAAAGATTGGTAAATCTCACCCAAAAATGTAACTGACAATTTTAATTTTTTTTGGTCTACTAGGTATAGGAATGGTACATCACACCCAAAAATTGGTGACTTTCACCAGAATATATAACTGCCATTTTTTTTTACTGTTCCACTAGGTATAGCAGTGGTACTAAACAAACCAAAATTGGTGAATTTCACCGTTAAATGTAAATGACAATTTATTTATTTTTTAACCAGCCTACTAGGTATAGCAGTGTTACTATACACCCAAAAATTGGTTAATTTCACCCGAAAAGTAAATGACAATTTTTGGTTTTTGTTTAACCTGTCTACTAGGTATAGCAGTGGTACCATACACCCAAAAATTTGTTAATTTCACCCAAAAAAGTTAATGACTTTTTTTTTTGGGGTGAACCTGTCTACTAGGTATAGCAGTGGTACTATACACTAAAAATTTGTTAATTCCACCATAAAATGTAACTGACAATTTGTATTATTTTTTTTACCAGTCCAGTAGGTATATCAGTGGTACTATAGACACCAAAATTGGCAAATTTCACCCTAAAATGTAAATGACAAAGTAGTGAAATGATATAAAATAAAACACGTACAAAAAAAATGCATTTATGAGGTGGAGTTCCATATGGAGTAGGAGTTTGAGGAAGGGGAGGACGCAGCGGAGTAGGCGGAAGCGGCGGTGGAGGAGGACGAGGTAGCCAACACAGGTTTTTGGTTTTAATTTAGTTTTGTAAAATTAAGGTACACTCCAAAAGAGTGTGAAATATCTAACATACAAACAAACAATTGCGCTCCAGTATAACAATGGCTGCTTAGTGCCAGTATGCATGTCTATTCTGCACAAAATAAGGACAAATCCTGAGGGATCCATGCCTTGTTCATTTTAATGAACGTGAGCTTGTCCACATTGGCTGTGGACAGGCGGCTGTGCTTGTCTGTGAAGACGCCCCCTGCCGTGCTAAACACACGTTCAAATAATACACTGGCTGCAGGGCAAGCCAGCACCTCCAAGGCTTAAAGGGCAAGCTCAGGCCATATGCCCAATTTGGAGACCCAGAATTTAAAGGGGCAGACCTGTCATTCAGTACGTGTAAGCGTGTGCACACCTACTGCTCCACCAACTTGGTGAAATGCTGCCTCCTGCTAAGACAGTCCATATCAGCTGGTGGTGCTGGTTGCTGTGCCGTGCTGACAAAGCTTTTCCACATTTCGGCCATGCTAGCCCTGTCTTCTAAGATGCTGGCGGTGCCCCAGGTGCGTTGGCAACCTCTTCCTAGTCCTCTGCCTTTGCCTTGTGCTTCCACTGTGCCCCCGCTGTCAGGTGGGAATGCCACCAGCAGCGCGTCTACCAGCGTGCGCTTGTACTCACGCATCTTACGATCACGTTCCAGTGACGGAATTAAGGAAGTACGTTGTCCTTGTAACGGGGATCCAGCAGCGTGGCCACCCAGTAATCAGCACAAGTTAGAATGTGGGAAACTCAGCTGTCGTTGCGTAGACACTGCTGCATGTAAACGCTCATGTGTGCCAGGCTGCCCAGAGGCAACGAAAAGCGGTGGGAGGTGTATTGTCTGTGTCCTCTGTATCCCCCCCATCCACTCACCAGTGATGGCCATGAGCTGGTCTGGGTGCCACCCTGCTGTGAACATGGTTACTTCTCCTCCATCTCCTCCTCCTTACCCTCCACCTCCTTATCCTCCAGAACTGTGCCCCTGCTGGACAATTGTGTACAATGGGTTTGTGGAACCCACCCTCGGAGCTACTTGGAAATGACTGGCCGGAAACCCTACGCCACATCCTCTTCCACCGTCGCCAGGAGCATTTTTTCAAGGAGGCATAGAAGTGGGATAGTAACGATGAGAACAGCGTTATCGGGACTGGCCATGTTGGTGGAGTACTCGAAACAGCTAAACAAGGAACACAGGTCTCGCATGAAGGCCCAGTCATTGGTGGTGAAGTGGTGCTGTTCCGCCAAGCGACTCACCCGTGCGTGCTGCATCTGAAACTCCACTATCGCCTGCTGCTGCTCGCACAGTCTGGCCAGCTTGTGCAACGTGGAGTTCCACCTTGTGGGCAGGTCGCATATGAGGCGGTGAGTGGGAAGGCCGAAGTTACGCTGCAGCGCTGACAGGCGAGCAGCAGCAGGGTGAGAACGCCAAAAGCGTGCACAGATGGCCCACACTTTATGCAGCAGCTCTGACATGTCGGGGTAATTTTTAAGGAATCTCTGCACCACCAAACTCAGCACATGCGCCAGGCAAGGGATGTGCGTCAAACCGGCTAGTCCCAGAGCTGCTACGAGATTTCGCCCATTATCGCACACCACCAGGCCGGGCTTGAGGCTGACTGGCACAAACCACTCATCGGTCTGTTGTTCAAGGCCCGTCCACAGCTCCTGCGTGGTGTGGGGTTTGTCCCCCAAACATATTAAACTGCCTGCTGTCGTTTACCACTGGCTGTGCTGAAGATGGTGGTGAAGGTGTCACGCTGACCGGATGAGGAGCTGGTAGAGGATGAGGAAGCAGAGTAGGAGGAGGAAACAACAGGAGGCAAAACTGCTATCCGCCTCAGGCCCAGCTGCCACTGCATTTACCCAGTGTGCTGTCATGGAGATATAACGGCCCTGACCGTGCTTACTGGTCCACGTATCCGTAGTGAGGTGCACCTTGCCACAGATAGCGTTGCGCAGTATACTACACAAGTTGAAATAATTTGTTTCAATAGGGTTTGTCCCTCTGTATAGCTGGAATATCTCAGCAGAACCGCTCACATCTCCTGCAAATTACGAATGTACCATATGGAAATTATATTATAGGTATATCACACCCCGGCCTCAGTCTGTTTGGGGGGCAACTGATATATCACACCAGTTGAAATTATTTGTTTAAGTAATGTTTTTTTACTCTATACAACTGGGTATCTCAGCAGAACCGCACACAACTTCTACAAATTACAAATGTACTATATGGAAATTATATTATAGGTATATAGCACCCCTGCATCAATTAGGTTTTTAGGGAGGCAACTGTTATATCACACCAGAAGAAATAATTTGTTTCAATAGCGTTTGTCCCTCTGTATAGCTGAGGTATCTCAGCAGAACCGCACACAACTGCTGCAAATTGCAAATGTACTATATGGAAATTATTTTAGGAGTATATCACACCCCTACCTCATTAATTGTTTTTGGGATGCAACTGGAATATCACACCAGTTGAAATGATTTGTTCCAATAGTGTTTGTCACTTTGTATAGAGGCGGTATCTCAGCAGAACCGCACACCTCTCCTTCAAATTACAAATGTACTATATGGAAATTATATTATAGGTATATCACACCCCGGCCTCAATCAGTTTTTTTGGGAAGCAACTGGTATATCACACCAGTAGAAATTATTTGTTTGAGTAGCATTTGTCCCTCTGCATAGCTGATATCTCAGCAGAACCGCTCACAACTCCTGCAAATTATGAATGTACTATATGGAAATTATATTATAGGTATATCACACCCCTGCCTCAATCAGTCTTTTTGGGGGGCAACTGATATATCACACCAGTTGAAATTATTTGTTTAAGTAGTGTTCTTTACTCTATATAATTAGGGTATCTCAGCATAACAACACACAACTCCTTTACATTACAAATGTACTATATGGAAATGATATTATAGGTATATAACATTCCTGCCTTAATCAGTTTTTTAGGGGGCAACTGGTATAGCACACCAATTAAAATTATTTGTTATAATAGCATTTGTCACTCTGTTTAGCTTATGTATCTCGGCAGAACCACAGACAACTCCTGCAAATTACAAATATACTATATGGAAATAATTTTATGACTATAAAACACCCCTGCCTCATTCAGTTTTTTGTGGGGGGCTACTGGTATATCACACCAGTTGAAATGATTTGTTCAATTAGCGTTTGTCCCTCTGTATAGCTGGGGTATCTCAGTAGAACCGCAGACAACTCCTGCAAATTACAAATGTACTATATGGAAATGATATTATGAGTATATCACACCCGTACCTAATTTAGTGTTTTTGGGACGCAACTGAAATATCACACCTGTTGAAATGATTTGTTCCAATAGTGTTTGTCCATTAGTATAGCGGCATTATCTCAACAGAACCGCACACCTCTCCTTCAAATTACAAATGTACTATATGGAAATTATATTATAGTTATATAACACCCCTTCATCAATTAGTTTTTTAGAGAGTCAACTGGTGTATCACACCAGTTGAAATTATTTATTCAAATAGCTTTTGTCTCTCTGTATAGCTGGGATATCTCAGCAGAACCGCACACAACTTCTACAAATTATAAATGTACTATATGGAAATAATATTATAGGTATATAACACGCCTGCCTCTATTAGTCCTTTTGGGGGGCAACTGGTATATCACACCCGTTGAAATTATTTGTTTAAGTAGCGTTTGTTTCTCTTTGTAGCTGGAGTATCTAAGCAGAACCGCACACAATTCCTGAAAATTACGAATGTACTTTATGGAAATAATATTATAGGTATTACACACCCGTGCCTCAATCAGACTTTTTTTATATCACACCAGTTAATTTGTTTTTTCCAATAGTTTTTGTCCCTCTGTATAGCTGGAGTATCTCAGCAGAACTACACACAACTCCTGCAAATTTCAAATGTACTATATGGAAATTATATTATAGGTATATCACACCCCTGCATCAATTATTTTTTTAGGGAGGCAACTTGTTTATCACACCAGTTGAATTTATTTGTTCAAATAGCATTTGTCTCTCTGTATAGTAGGGGTATCGTAGCAGAACAGCACACAACTCCTACAAATTGCAAATATACAATATGGAAATTATATTATATGTATATCAAACCCCTGCCTAATTCAGTTTTTTTGGGGGAGCAATTGGTATATCACACCAGTTGAAATTATTTGTTCCAAAAGCATTTGTACCTGTGTATAGCTGGGGTATCTCATCAGAACCACACACAACTCCTGCAAATTACAAATGTAATATATTGAAATTATATTATAGGTATATCACACCCCTGCCTCAATCAGTTTTTTTTGGCGGCAACTGGTATAACACACCAGTTAAAATTGTTTGTTCCAATAGCGTTTGTCGCTCTGTATAGCTGGAGTATCTCAGCAGAACCACACACAACTCCTGTAAATTACAAATGTACTATATGGAAATTATTTTATGAGTATATCACACCCCTGCCTCATTCAGTTTTTTTGGGGGGTTGCAACTTGTATATCACACTAGTTGAAATTATTTCTTCTAATAGCGTTTGTCCCTCTGTATAGCTGAGGTATCTCAGCAGAACCGCTTACAACTCCTGCAAATTACGAATGTACTATATGGAAATAATATTATAGGTATATCACACCCCTGCCTCAATCAGTTTTTTTGGGAAGCAACTGGTATATCACACCAGTTGATATTATTTTTTTAAGTTCCAGTTAGTCGCTCTGTATAGCTGGGGTATCTCAGAAGAACAACACACAACTCCTGCAAATTACAAATGTACTATATGGAAAATATATTTTAAGTATATCACACCCCTGCCTCAATCAATTTTTTGGGGAAGCAACTGGAATATAGAGATGTCCTGAACTATTCGCCGGCGACCATCGCTTGTAAGACTTCGCCGCGGCGGGCGAACATATGCGATGTTCGGTCCGCCCCCTATTTGTCATCATTGAGTAAACTTTGACCCTGTACCTCACAGTCAGCAGACACATTCCGGCCAATCAGCAGCAGACCCTCCCTCCCAGACCCTCCCACCTCCTGGACAGCATCCATTTTAGATTCATTCGGAAGCTGCAGACTTAGTGAGAGTAGGGACAGTGTAGCTGCTGCTGATTTAATAGGGAAATCGATAGCTAGGCCAGTGTATTCAGTGTCCTCTCCATTCCTGATAGACTCATCTGATCCCTGCTTTAAGGACCCCAAAAAGCCCTTTTTAGGGCTAGTACAGTATCAGTTTTTGCCTCTGAAATCTAATTGCAGTTGCCTGCCAGGGTGTGTGTCAGGCTCACAGCGTATACTGTGCCCACTTGCCCAGTGCCACCACTCATAGCTGATGTCACAGTAGCTTGCAATAAAAAAATAAATACTTTTTTGACTGTAATATAATTGCAGTTACTACTGCCAGTGCACAGTGCCACCAGTGCCACTCATATCTGGTGTCACAGTAGCTTGCATTAAAAAAAAAAACAACAACAATTTTGACAGTAATATAATAGCAGTTAGTTGTCTGCAAGCGTGTGTGTCAGGCCTACAGCGTCTACTCTGCCAACTTCTGCCAGTGTCACCAGTGCCACTTATATCTTTTGTCACAGTAGCTTGCATAAAAAAACTGTGCCACTACAGCATGTACTGTGCCAACTACTGCCAGTGCACAGTACCACCAGTGCCACTAATATCTGGTGTCACAGTAGCTTGCACGCATAGTACAACTAAACTAATCTAAAAAAAAATTACAGGCAGGCCACCCCGCAGGAGCCGTCGTGGTCATGGTGCTGTGATTCCCTTTGGCCCTAGAATAATGCCCAGTGTTCAGAGGCCACGTACCCTGAACTTGAAAAGTTCTGAGGACATCGTTGATTGGCTAACACAGGACACCCAATCTTCTACAGCTTCCGCTCGGAACCTTGACGCACCATCCTCCTCCAGGTCAGCTTCGGGCACGTCTCAAGTTACCACTCCCCCACCTGCCGCCACCACCAACACTAGCACCACAGCTGCTTCACTTGATCTGTCAGAGGAGTTATTTACACATCAGTTGGAAGAAATGAGTGATGCGCAACCATTATTGCCAGAGTATGTAGATAACAGGGATATGTCTCAGTCAGACAGCATTACACACATGGACGTACGGTGTGATGATGATGATGTTGTACCCGCTGCTGCTTCCTTTGCTGAGTTGTCAGATACAAGTGAAGCAGTTGATGATGACGATGTGTCCGTGGATGTCACGTGGGTGCCTGCTCGAAGAGAAGAAGAACAGGGGCAAAGTTCAGATGGCGAGACAGAGAGGTGGAGGAGACGAGTTGGAAGCAGGGGGAGGTTGTCGCAAGGAGCTAGTGGCAAAGTCAGACAGCATGTATCGGCACCCAAGGTCAGTCAGACAGCACGCCAATCAAAGCATGCTGTTGCCACCACCAGAATGCCGTCATTGCAAAGCTCAGCAGTGTGGCATTTTTTTTGTGTGTCTGCCTCTGATAACAGTGATGCTATTTGCAACCTATGCCAAAAGAAACTGAGTCGTGGGAAGTCCACCGACCTAGGCACAACTGCTTTGCGAAGGCACATGATCTCACATCACAAATGCCTATGGGATCAACACATGATAAGTACAAGCAGCACACAAACTCAAAGCCACCATCCTCCTCCTGGTCCAGCATCTTCAGCCACGTCAACCACTGCTGTCCTCCTTGCCCTCTCTCAACTACCCGCCACTCCGCCTCTCGCCTTGAGCAGTTCCTGCTCATCTGCCCACAATCAGGTCTCTGTCACGGACATGTTTGAGCGTAAGAAGCCAATGTCACAGAGTCACCTCCTTGCCCGGCGTCTGACAGCTAGCTTGTCGGAACTCTTAGCCTGCCAGCTTTTACCATACAAGCTGGTGGAGTCTGAGGACTTCAAAAAATTTGTAGCTATTGGGACACCGCAGTGGATGGTACCCGGCCGAAATTTATTTTCACAAAATAAAAGGAAAGTCATGGCATGTCTGGCACACAGTGTTGGGGCAAGGGTCCATCTGACCACTGATACCTTGGCTGCAAAGCACGGCCAGGGCAGGTATATCACGTACACTGCACATTGGGTAAACCTGCTGACGGTTGCCAAGCATGGAATGCGTGGCTCTGCAGAGGAGTTGGTGACACCGCCACGACTTGCAGGCAGGCCTGCTGCCAACTCCTCTACTCCTCCTACTCCATCCTCTTCGCTAACTTCCTTGGCTAAGTCCTCTTATTCTGCTGCGTCTTGCTCCACATCAACTGCACCCCCCAGCTCCCCAGGGGCTATTCCATATCCCGGATACGACAGTGTCACGCCGTCTTGGGGTTGACTTGCCTGAAAGCAGAGTCACACCGGACCAGCACTCCTGTCCGCCCTTAACCCACAGGTGAATCAGTGGCTGACTCCGCACCAACTGGAGATCGGCAAAGTGGTGTGCGACAACGAAAGCAATTTGTTGGCGGCATTGAATTTGGGCAAGTTGACACATGTGCCGTGCATGGCACATGTGTGTAATCTGATCATACAACGCTTTGTGCATAAGTACCCAGGCTTACAGGACGTCCCCAAGCAGGCCAGGAAAGTGTGTGGCCATTTCAGATGTTCCTACACGGCCATGGCGCACTTTTCAGATATTCAGCGGCGAAACAACATGCCAGTGAGGCGCTTGATTCGGGACAGCCCGACACGTTGGAATTCAACACTCCTAATATTCGACTGCCTGTTCCAACAAGAAGCCGCCAACGAGTATTTGTATGACCAGGGTGCTAGGACAGCCTCTGCGGAGCCGGGAATTTTTTTGCCACTTTACTGGACGCTCATGCGCAATGCCTGTAGGTTCATACGTCCTTTTGAGGAGGTGACAAACCTAGTCAGTGGCACTGAAGGCACCATCAGCGACATCATCCCATTTGTTTTCTTCCTAGAGCGTGCCCTGCGAAGAGTGCTGGATCAGGCCATATATGAGCGTGAAGAGGAAGAGTTGTGGTCACCATCACCACCAGAAACAGCCTCATCAGCATCGCTTGCTGGACCTGCGGCAATGCTGGAAGAGGAGTCTGAGGAAGAGGAGTCAGAGTAGGAATGTGGCTTTGATGAGGAGGAAGACCAACCACAGAAGGCATCCCAGGGTGCTCGTTGTCACCTATCTGGTACCCGTGGTGTTGTACATGGCTGGGAGGAAGAACAGACCTTCAGTGAGATCAGTGAGGACGAGGAACGGGACATGAGTAGCTCGGCATCCAACCTTGTAAAAAATAGGGTCTTTAATGCTGTTGTGTCTGTTGAGGGACCCTCGTATAAAAAGGCTGAAGGAGAACGACCTGTACTGGGTGGCCACGCTACTAGACCCCCGGTATAAGCAGAAAGTGCCTGAAATGTTACCGAATTGCCGGAAGTCAGAAAGGATGCAGCAGTTCCATAAATTAAAAAGTATGCTTTACACAGCGTATAAGGGTGATGTCACAGCACAACGGGAATCTAACAGGGGAAGAGGTGAAAGTAATCCTCCTCCTACCTCGACCATGCCGGCAAGGACAGGATGCTTTACAGACGTGTTGTTGATGGAGGACATGCAGAGCTTTTTAAGTCCTACGCATCGCCACAGCTCTTCGGGGTCCACCCTCAGAGAACGACTCGACCGACAGGTAGCAGACTACCTCGCCTTAACTGCAGATATCGACACTCTGAGGAGCGATGAACCCCTTGACTACTGGGTGTGCAGGCTTGACCTGTGGCCTGAGCTATCCCAATTTGCTATAGAACTTCTGGCCTGCCCCGCTTCAAGTGTCCTGTCAGAAAGGACCTTCAGTGCAGCAGGAGGTATTGTCACTGAGAAGAGAAGTTGCCTAGGTCAAAAAAGTCTAGATTACCTCACCTTTATTAAGATGAATGAGGCATGGATCCCGAAGGGACTGACAGTGGGCGATACATTTGACTAAAAAAGGCCTGATGAGATAAGCTGCCTTGGGCTAAAAATGGTCCACACGCTGCTGTATTTTATCTCTGCATGCCGGATGACTTGCGTGACTTATCCGCCACCAACTAGGGTTCAAGCCGCAATGTTTTAGTGCACTTTCTGCCTTGAAAACATCAATTTTTCTCGCCACTGCTACAGCAGCGGCTGCAACAATACCTAATTTTTCAGGCATGTGTGCATGCCTAATTTTTCTAGCCTTTGGTGCTGCACTGTGGCTGCAAAAACAAAACAAAAAAAAGGCACATACATGTGTCAATTCTCCTTCGTGATCGTTACCTTGTTGTGGTGAAGGGGCTTGCGTATCACAATGAAGCGTCTACCTCTATGAGTGTGTTGGCAATGGCAATGTTGGCACACCCCAGATGATAAGGTCGTTGCTTCATTGTGAACAGACCAAAAGCCATCGGATGGATAATTTTGCATAGAAAAAACATGAATTTTCTTTGTGATCATCTAAGGTGATCATTAAAGCCTAGCAGGCCAACAATGGGCCCACACTGCAGAATGATTGTTTTCTGGGTCACTTAACTGTCACTAAACTACCTCAGCACGACCATAGGCTTTGAAAAAACCCCATCGCCTGCAATCTCCCAAACATGCGCACGAGCACAGTCATCACTACACCAAGATTGACGCATAGAGGAATAAAATTTATGTCATGAGTGTGTCAACTATTGGCAACTCTTTGCGGTTGTCTAAAATCTATTCCATACACGTCCCCTGATAGGGGACATAACACGGATTAAACTGATAGGAATAGTACTACTTAAACACACCACTCATATCTGGTGGCACAATACATTGCAAGCTGTACGCGCAGTGCCCCAAATTGGAAGTAGCAGGACCAACCAAGCATCTTTTTCCATCTCCCGGTTCCTAAAATCTATTCCATACACGTCCCCTGATAGGGGACGTAAGAGGGATTAAACTGATAGAAATAGTACTACTTAACATACCACTCATATTGGGATTGCACAGTACATTGCACGACGAACACACAGTGCACCAAATTGGAAGTAAGACGACCGACCAAGCATCTTTTTCCATCTCCCAGTTCCTAAAATCTATTCCATACACGTCCCCTGATAGGGGACTTAACAGGGATTAAACTGATAGGAATAGTACTACTTAAACACACCACTCATATCTGGTGGCACAGTACATTGCAAGCCGTACGCGCAGTACCCAAATTGGAAGTAAGAGGACCGACCAAGCATCTTATTCCATCTCCCGGTTCCTAAAATCTATTCCATACACCGGGCCCTGATAGGGGACAAAACAGAGATTAAACTGTTAAGAACAGATTTGTTTTAAATTAATAAAAAAGAGGACAGCCTCTGCGGAGCTGGGTATTTTTTGGCCGTGTTACTGAACGCTCATGCACAATGGCTGTAGACTCATGCGTCCTTTTGTGGAGGTAACAAACCTGGTCAGTCAAACCCAAGGCAACATCGACCTCATCCCATATGTGTTTTTTTCTGGAGCATGCCCTGCGAAAAGTGATGGATCAGGCCGTAGATGAGCATGAAGAGGAAGAGTTGTGGCCACCATCACCACCAGACGCAGCCTTGTCATCATCGATTGCTGGACCTTCGGCAACGCAAAGAGAGGAGTCTGAAGAAGAGGAGTCAGAGGAGGAAGGTGGCTTTGAGGTGGTGGAAGACCAACCACAGCAGGTTTCCCAGGGGGCTTGTTGACACCTTTCAGGGACCCTTGGTGTTGTACGTGGCTGGGTGGAGGAAGAGACCTTCAGTGACGTCAGTGAGGACAAGGGACGGGACATGGCTAGCTTGGTATCCAACCTTGTGCAAATGGGTTAATCCTTTATGGATTAAAACCAGACTCTGCGTCAACTACGTAATTTTCCATGGGAGTTTTGCAATGGATCCCCCTCCGGCATGCCACAGTCCAGGTGTTAGTCCCCTTGAAACAACTTTTCCATCACTATTGTGGCCAGAAAGAGTTCCTGTGGGTTTTAAAATTTGCGGGGGGGGTGGGGGGGGAAACTGGTATATTACACCAGTTGAAATTATTTGTTCCAATAGCTTTTGTCTCTCTGTATAGCTGGTGTATCTCAGCAGAACCACACACATCTCCTACAAATTACAAATGTAATATATGGAAATTATATTATATGTATATCAAATCCCTGCCTCAATCAGTTTTTTTGGGGGGCAACTAGTATATCACACCAGTTGAAATTGTTTGTTCCAATAGCGGTTGTCCCTCTGTATAGCTGGAGTATGTCAGCAGAACCACACACAACTCCTGCAAATTACAAATGTACTATATGGAAATTATTTTATAAGTATATCACACCCCTGCCCCATTCAGTTTTTTTGGGGTGCAACTGGTATTTTACACAAGTTGAAATTATTTGTTCCAATAGCGTTTCTCCCTCTGTACAGCTGGGGTATCTCCCCTGACTCATTCAGTCTAGCGTTTTTTACTCTCTATAGCTGTGGTATCTCAGCAGAACCACACACAACTCCTGCAAATTACAAATGTACTATATGAAAATTATTTTATGAGTATATCACACCCCTACCTCATTTAGTGTTTTTGGGGGGCAACTGGTATATCACACCAGTTGAAATGATTTGTTCCGGGGGTGTGGCCTGACAGAGCTTGATGGCGGCTGCTTGAGAGCAGAGCTCCCACTACTAGATCCCGTTTTAGCCCATTTCTAAGTACTACCCAACAGAAGGGATGAAGATACAGCCTAAAGAACTGGCTAGAGTCACTACTGACCAGAAAAGAGACCCACCGCAACACTCCGAAATGAAGAAGTTCCTTTAGAAGACAGCACCCCAGCTACCCGCGCGCAAAATAAGATAGCGCTGAAGTGGCATGAAGAAGAAGCAGATGGGAATGCAACCTACGAGACATCATGCAATGAGTCGAGAGAGGTGAGCGGATCGCAGTCTGGGGATGAGCCAGCGGCACTTACCCGCGACTTCCTAGAAAAATCCCTTCATAAAGCCTTAGCCCAAATTGCAGTCGACCTGGCCACCATAACGGTGGAGGTCTGCCATATTGGGAATAGAGTTAAATCCCTAGAACAGGTGCAAGACGCCATGCTCTCCTTCAACACGGTGGTTAAAGACTCAGTGGGCTCCCATACTAGAGCCATGAATAGTCTCTTAATTCAGATGAAGGATCAGGAGAATAGGAGTCGGCGACGCAATGTAAGGATACGAGGCCTCCCAGAAGCAGAAGATCTACTGCATATAATGGAGACACTTTTCGCAACGCTGTTGGGCCCAGAAAGATCCAGAAGTGTCACAGTTGAGAGGGTACACCAAGCACTTTGACCCAAGCCTGGAACCTCAGAAAACCCTACAGATATCATATGTGGCATACTAAGCTACAGGGACACTGAGGAAATTCTGCAAAAAGCTAGAGAGAAAGGGGAAGTGAATATGCAGGGAAGAAGCATTCAAATATTTCAAGATCTGGTGGCCTCAACCCTTCAAAAGAGGAGAATGCTAAAACCACTTACAGACCTCCTACGCACCTCGAAGATTCCATATAGGTGGCTATTTCCTTTCGGCATATTGATCACTGCAGGTAACCGCCGTTTCACTGTAAGAGCACCTGCAGACCTGACACCCATTTGGGAAATGCTGAATTTAACACCAGTGGAGATTCCCTCTTGGTTACCTATTCCCTCTGGAGAGGAATTACCACCACTGCCAAAGATATCGCCTTGGATGAAGCCGAGACCGCAGCGGAATGGGCGAAGCAGGAAAGCTGCAAGTAGAGAGATGGACACCTGATCTTCTGACCGACAGGATGCTGATCACGGTCATGTATACATCAGGGAAAGTTTTTCCCCAGAGAAATATAAGCAGTGAAGCTAGCCCTTTAAGGGCAATACTTATTAATCACTATTAACCTTATGTTGAAATGCTATTGCAGGTTTATACGACTAAAAACTCTCTTTTATTATGTTAATTCACTGCACTTGTATGGGGCATATATCTAGGATTGAAATGGGTAGTTATTTTACCACGTGCAGTCTATCCAAGTGGGCTAATGGAGGGATCTAGGCCATTCAGGATATACTGGTGGCAATTGATTATCCCCCCCCCCCCCCCAAAAGGAGAGTTCCATTTGGAATTCAGATATATCCACACATTTGCACTGTTCCTATATGGTTTTGTGTTAATTTTTTGACGTTATACACTCCATCTTTTGGTCACACATATATTATGCAAGGTAGTTTTTTATGTGGCACATGAATGGTGCCGGTAGTGCTTAATATTGCAACTTTCAATGTGCATGGCTGCAAAGGCCCTGTTAAGAGGAGCCAAGTATTTCGAACAATTAAGAAAGCAGCAGTAGACTGCAAGAAACACATTTTACATCCCTTCATGTGCCTAATTTAGGCAACTCTGCATTTCATTATTGGCACCATTCATGTTCTGATAAATCTGCCTCGAAAGGGGTTAGTATTGGGATAAAAAAAGAACATACCCTTCACCTTACACTCTCAGCTATCAGATTCAGAGCGTAGATATCTCCTGTTAAATTGTGAGATAGGCCATACAAAAATTACCCTATGTAACCTCTATGCCCCGAATGTTAAAACAGTTCAATGGCTGAAAGAGACCCTTGACAAAATAGCTATCTTCGCTTCTGGTTTGATTGTAATAGGGGGAGATTTTATCTTGACCTTAAACCCATTATTAGACTCCTCATCCCAGAAATCAGCTATTTAATTTAAGGCACTTAAATCTCTGCAGAGGCGCTTAAGGGATTTACATGTTGTGGATGTTTGGAGTTCAGTATATGGGGAAAGAAGAGACTACACTTTTTACTCAAACCCGCATAGTTCTTACCAAAGATTAGACTACCTCTTGATTCCAGAAGACAATCTGACCTTAGTTAAGTCCTCTAAAATCGACAGCATCACAGTATCAGACCATGCTTTGGTATCCTGCGCCATTCAACTTCCAAACTTGAAAGGGAGAGAGTGGACGTGGAGACTAAACCACACATTGTTAGATACACAAGCACATGTAGATACTATCTCAAAGAAACTACAGGAATACTTCAACCTCAATGAAAATACTTTGACGTCGCCTGCCATTACTTGGGAGGCGCACAAGGCAGTAATACGCGGGGAAGTCATAGCACTAGGATCACACATTAAAAAAGAACGTGCAAAGCATCTGACAGAGCTGTTAACCCGCATTTCCCAACTAGAAAGATCCCACAAAAAATCATTAGCCTTGAAAGAATTTGAGAGCCTGTGTCGCTCAGACAAGAACTTAAGACACTACTAAATATTAAGGTAGCAAAGGCGTATCTAAGAGTTAAGCACAAGCACTATATTCACGGGAATAGCGGTAGTAAAATTCTGTCGGCATTGATAAAAAAGTGAGTAGAGCAATCTTACATCAAACAAATGATAACACAAAATGGGGCCCTTACTACGGATACCGATAATATCTCCAAAGTTTTCACTACATACTACCACAATTTATACAATATAAGGAAAAACAAACCTAGTGAAGCTGTGCAAGACCGACAGGAAGACGTCATCATTCCTGCAGGAACTTAACTTACCAGTGATATCAGAAACAAAGAGATTTTATTAGCTCCTATAACATTAGAGGAAGTAAGGAAAGCCCTAAAATCGACCCCCAAAGGCAGTGATAGACAAACTGCGGCTCTCCAGCTGTTGCAGAACTACAACTCCCAGCATGCAAAGACTGCCTACAGCTTTCAGCCTACAGCAGGGCATGGTGGGAGTTGTAGTTTTGCAACAGCTGGAGGGGCGCAGTTTGCCTATCACTGCCCAAAGGCAAGAGTCCAGGACCTGATGGCCTGACGGTTGCTTACTATAAAATGTTTCTTTCCACATTAGGTCCCCAACTAGTGACTCTCCTAAATTCTCTATTAAGTGGTACACCTCTAACTAGGCAATCACTAGAGGCACACATTACGGTACTACCCAAGCCAGGCAAAGATCCAAATCTCCCAGCTAGTTACAGACCAATATCACTTCTAAATGCAGATTTTAAGCTGCAGATATTTTGGCTTTTAGAGTTGCACCCTTACTCAATAGCTTGATATCTCCAGAGCAATCGGGTTTTGTAGGGGGCGGGGAGTACAGGGACAGCACATTTCAGGTCATACAAGCACAGCAATATGCCTTGTCTCTGTCACCACCAGATCTTTGAGAAGTTCTGATAGACGTTCTTCAGTACCTCCGCATGATCTTCTTTTGTTTTGCTTTCGTTTTGACATCTTTCCTCCCTCTCCCAGCTGTCATCTATTAGCAGTGATTGCCTCCCTATATATCTCCTCCCCTTACTGCCTCACCTTGCGGTTTATATTACATCCTGGACTGTGTTCTCTGCTAGAAGTTGTTACAGCTGGCTTTTCAGATAAGTCTATTTCTGTATTTATTGTTTTCTTGTTGGCTTGGTTCTAGGTGACCCTGACTCCCTCCGTATTAAGTGCAGGGAGCTGGTGGTCGTGTCCCCTCACTATTATAGGGTTTGCAGGTGTTTGAGATCTTTGCATGGGCTGAGAAGACAGGGAGAGCTTCAGGGCTTTAATAGGGGTCACCCTTCTCTTCCTTAGTTTTGGATCAAGCCAGTTGGATCCTTATTTGTAACTTGTTTTCTGTTACACCATCCGTGACATTATAAACCGCCAAAACCGTCTTCAACCTTTACACATGCAGGGTCTTTCACTGGAGGTAGCAGATCTCCGGAAAACTGTCTCTCAGTTTGAGGTGACCATTTCTGCTTGCATTCATGGAATTTGTTGTGAGCCTAAAATCTCGCTTCCGGATCCGTTCTCTGGGGGTAGTGAGAATTTTGTTCGTTTTAGAGAGGCTTGCAAACTCCATTTTCACCTACTTCCCCATTCCTCTGGTGATGAGGAGTGGAGGGTGGTGATCATCATCTCGCTACCCAGGGATAACGCTCAGTCCTGGGCCTTTTTGCTGCTGATGGGGGCACGGCCCCTCCGTTCAGTGGATTAATTTTTTTTAGCCCTGGGTCAGATATATGATGATCCAGATCGTATTTCTCTGGCGGAATCTAAACTGCGTTTTTTATACCAGGGTAAACAGTCCGCAGAGATATACTGTTCAGAATTTTGGAGATGGGCAGCTGATACAGGTTGGAATGATGCTGCACTCCGAAGTCAATTTTGCCATGGTCTTTCAGAGGGATTGAAAGATGCATTTGCCTTTCATGAGAGACCTACCTCCTTGGAATCTGCCATGTCTCAGGCTGTTCGTATTGACAGGCGTCTTAGAGAGAAAGGAGAGATCACTCCTTCCTGTTATACTCAGTCCAAGGACAGTGGGGTGGTCTCATTTAGTGCGCAGGAGCCTCAGTCTCTCTCAATCCTCTCTGAGCAGGAGCCCATGCAGCTGGGTTTGCTTGCCTCTGACAACAGAGGATTCAGCTCTCAGAGGAGGGTTTGTTTTTGTTGTGGAGGTATAAATCATTTGGCAAATGTTTGTCCCTCTAGGAGATTCAGGCAGTTTTTTTTGAGTAATAAAGAAGCAAAAAGAAAAAAGTCCTCTAAAAACGTTCCATCTGTTAGTATTGGCAAGGTTGATGCGGAAATTGAAGGTTTTCCGTTTGCATGTAGTTCCCATTTTTTCCTACCTGCCAGGGTGGCGCTAGAGAGCAAGAACATTATTTGTGAGATTTTTGTAGATAGTGGAGCAGCTGTCAATCTCATTGATAATCAATTTGCTATAACACATGGATTCCAGGTATGCACTTTGGGAAAGGACATACCTGTTTTTGCTGTTGATTCCGCTCCACTTTCTAAAAAATCGCTAAAAGGCATAGTTCACAATATTCATTTGATTGTGAGTGATGCTCATGTTAAGGATGTGTCGTGTTTCGTCCTAAGCGGGTTACCTACTCCTCTAGTATTGGGGCTACCCTGGCTCACTAAACATAACCCCACCATTGATTGGCAAGCGAGGCAAATAAATGGTTGGAGTGACTTTTGCAGAGAGAATTGCCTCTCGACATCTGTTTCAGAGGTTTCTACTAAGACTGTACCATCTTTTCTCTCTGAATTTTCGGATGTGTTTTCTGAGAGTGGTGTTCAGGAGCTGCCCCCTCACAGGGAGTATGATTGCCCTATTAATCTCATCCCAGGCGCCACGCTGCCTAAATCTCGTTTATGCAATCTCTCCCAACCTGAAAGGGTCGATATGCGTGCTTATATCTCTGAGAGCCTGAGAAAGGGACACATACGACCCTCAAAGTCACCTGTGGCCGCTGGTTTTTTCTTTGTTAAGAAATAAGATGGTTCTTTAAGACCATGTCTGGATTTCAGTGAGCTGAACAGTATCACAATTCGTGACCCTTATCCGCTTCCTCTGATCCCAGACCTGTTTAACCAGATTGTTGGGGCTAAAGTTTTTTCCAAGTTGGATTTAAGAGGGGCATACAACCTGGTCAGGGTCAGAGAAGGAGACGAATGGAAGATGGCCTTCAATACCCCTGAGGGCCATTTTGAGAATTTGGTTATGCCTTTTGGTTTGATGAATGCTCCAGCCGTCTGTCAGCATTTTGTGAACAGCATTTTTTATCATTTAATGGGGAAATTTGTAGTAGTGTATCTAGATGACATTTTGATTTTTTTCTCCTGATTTCAAAACTCATAAGGACCACCTACGTCAGGTCTTGCTCATTCTGCGGGAGAATAAATTGTATGCTAAACTGGAAAAATGTGTGTTAGCGGTTCCAGAAATTCAATTTCTGGGGTTTCTTCTCTCCGCTTCTGGTTTTCTCATGGACCCTGAGAAGGTCCGCGTCGTGGTTGTTTGGGAGCTTCCTGAGAATCAGAAGGTGCTGATGCGTTTTTTGGGTTTTGCCAATTATTAAAGGAAGTTTATTTTGAATTATTCCTCTGTTGTTAAACCACTCACTGATATGACTAGAAAGGGGGTAGATTTTTCCTCCTGGTCAGTAGATACGCGTAAGGCCTTTTCTAGTATCAAGGAGAGTTTTGCTTCCGCTCCCATCTTGGTACAACCTGATATCTCTCTGCCCTTCATAGTTGAGGTGGACGCTTCTGAGGTGGGTGTGGGTGCGGTCTTGTCTCAGGGTCCCTCTCCTGCCAAATGTCGACCGTGTGCCCTTTTCTCGAAGAAACTCTCCTCCGCAAAGAGAAATTATGATGTGGGAGATAGGGAGTTGTTAGCCATCAAGTTAGCTTTTGAGGAATGGCGCCATTGGCTAGAGGGAGCCAGACACCCTATTACCGTGTTTACCGACTATAAGAATCTGGCCTACTTGGAGTCAGCCAAGCGTCTGAACCCGAGACAGGCCAGAAGGTCTTTGTTCTTTTCAAGGTATTTAAGGAGCACCATGATACTGTCCTTGCTAGGCACCCGGGGGGTAGAGCCACAGTGGATCTCATTGCTCGTAGATTCTGTGGCAGCCTGCGAGACCTGCGCTCATGCCAAAGTCCCTCTTTCACGGCCATCGGGTCCTCTCTTTCCGTTACCCATTCCTTCCCGTCCTTGGACACATCTGTCCATGGATTTCATTACAGACCTGCCTCATTCCTCGGGGAAGACTGTGATTCTAGTAGTGGAGGACCGTTTTAGCAAAATGGCGCATTTTGTTCCTTTTCCTGGCTTGCCCAATGCTAAAACACTGGGGCAGGCATTTATTGATCACATTGTCAAACTGCATGGTATCCCTTCATACATAGTCTCTGATAGGCGCACGCAGTTTGTCTCCAGATTCTGGAAGGCCTTCTGTTCTCGCTTGGGGGGTTCGGTTGTCATTATCTGGAGAGGGGGCTTCTGGTTTACCTGATGAGTAGAGTTGAGCGGACACCTGGATGTTCGGGTTCGAGAAGTTCGGCCGAACTTCCCGAAAATGTTCGGGTTCGGGATCCAAACCCGATCCGAACTTCGTCCTGAACCCGAACCCCATTGAAGTCAATGGGGACCCAAACTTTTCGGCACTAAAAAGGCTGTAAAACAGCCCAGGAAAGGGCTAGAGGGCTGCAAAAGTCAGCAACATGTAGGTAAATCCCCTGCAAACAAATGTGGATAGGGAAAAGAATTAAAATAAAAATTAAATAAATAAAAATTAACCAAAATCAATTGGGGAGAGGTCCCATAGCAGAGAATCTGGCTTCATGTCAGCAGAGAATCAGTCTTCATGTCATAGCAGAGAATCAGGCTTCACGTCAGCCACCAATGCAACAGTCCATTGTCAGATATTTAGGCCCAGCACCCAGGCAGAGGAGAGAGGTCCCGTAACAGACAATCTGGCTTCATGTCAGCAGAGAATCAGTCTTCATATCATAGCAGAGAATCAGGCTTCACGTCACCCACCACTGCAACAGTCCATTGTCAGATATTTAGGCCCAGCACCCAGGCAGAGGAGAGAGGTCCCGTAACAGACAATCTGGCTTCATGTCAGCAGAGAATCAGTCTTCATGTCATGGCAGAGAATCAGGCTTCACGTCACCCACCACTGTAACAGTCCATTTTCATAAATTTAGGCCCAGCACCCAGAGGAGAGAGGTCCCGTAACAGACAATCTGGCTTCATGTCAGCAGAGAATCAGTCTTCATGTCATGGCAGAGAATCAGGCTTCACGTCACCCACCACTGCAACTGTCAGGGATCGAACCGGGAGACTCCAGCGTCCTAGGCTGTAGCCTTGCTCACTAGACCACAGAGCTTCCTGGACAGTTTCTGTTACTTTTTTGAACCACCTCCTTGACCTGAATGTTCCTGCTTTTGGTTTGACCAATCAGATCTGTGTACGCCCTATTTAAGGAAGACCATGTCACTTCCTCCCTTGCCAGATTATTGAGCTATCTCAGCCGTAGTCTTGCTTCAGCCTCTCAGTATTTTGTCTGCTAACCTGCTTGTGTACCGAACTCTGCCTCCATCGACTACTCTCTTGCCTCATCCTGAATCCTTGCACCTGCCATCTCGTGTACCGAACTCTGCCTCCATTGACTACTCTCCTGCCTCATCCTGAATCCTTGTACCTGCCATCCCGTGTACCGACCCAGGACTGCCTGACTACTCTCTTGCCTTCCTCGTTCTTCGGCACTCATCTACCACGTGCACCTTATCGGGTCCATTGAGCCACCGCCATTCCTGCATATCGGGATCATTCATCCATTCCGTTTCCACGCTCCTCTGTTCCTGTGTCGCTGCCATTGGACTCCTTCCCCTCTTCGAGTAACCTCTACAAGCAATTGTGCAGGTAACCCTAACAGAATAATCTGGCCTCAAAAATGGAGTCCGCAGTGACGCTCCTGAAAAAACAAGTTATAGAGCTACAAGAATTCGGAACCACTTATCAGGAAAAGTTTTCCCAGTTACAAAGTGTGGTACAAGATCAACAAGGGGAAATAATCGCCCTACAGAGACAACTCCTGGAGGGGCAGGCCCCAGCTGGAGATACTCGCATGCCGCTCCCAGCAAGGTTTAATGGAGATCGACGCCAATTCCGAGGTTTTATGAACCAATGTCGAATCTATTTTGAAATGAATCCAGCCCGGTTCACTACTGGAAAGATGAAGGTATTGTTCATAATCAATCTTTTGTCTGATGAGGCTCTCGCATGGGCATCTCCTTACGTGGAGACCGACAGCAGCCTTCTGCGGGATCTGGAGACCTTCATCTCTGCCATAAGTCAGATGTTTGATGATCCTAATCGTTGTGCTACTGCGGAACTAAAACTACATAATCTACGCCAAGGAAACCGTTCAGTGGCCGTTTACACAGCCGAATTCCGCCGCTGGGTGACCGACACCACCTGGAATCATGCCGCCCAAAAGAGTCAGTTCCGGCGGGGGTTGTCTGAGCAAATGAAAGATGAACTTGCTAGGACAGATATTCCAGAAGACTTTGAAGACTTCATTAAACTTTGTATCAGAGTCGATCAGAGACTTACTGAAAGGAGAAGGGAGAAAGAATGGGCGCAGGAAAACCGACCCACCTATTTTTTCAGACCATCAGCTCCCCGTAATCCTGAACCTGCAACGGAACCTATGCAAATCGATGCATTACGGAGATCCATAACTGTAGCGGAAAAGGAAAGACGCATCTCAGAAGATCTTTGTCTCTACTGCGGAAAACCGGGACATTATGCTATCGACTGCCCTAGAAGGGTCCGTAGAATAAACGCGGTCAGAGAGATAGAAGAACAATTGGAATCAGAAAATCCATACTCCATACACTCTGAAATAAACTCTATTTCCCCTATTGCTTGGAAGAAAGACCAAACTACTATCCCCGAGTCTCATTTCATGGTACCCATTCAGATCTTCACCTCTGAACTCGAAATCTCCTGCTCTGCTATGCTGGACTCTGGGGCCGGGGGCAATTTTATGGACTTAACATTTGCACAAAAAAACCATATCCCACTATTAAAGAGAACAACACCATTGGATATGGAGACTGTGGACGGCTCACCTCTTTCCTCAGGTCCAGTTACGCAAGAAACGGTAAAGCTCCAAATGCGCATCAACACGGATCACCTTGAGGACATCCATTTTTCTTTGATCTCTTCAGCAAAATTTCCCATAATCTTGGGGATCCCATGGTTGGCGATTCATAATCCATCCATTGACTGGGAAAATCATGTACTACACTTCCCATCGGAATTCTGTCAGTGTAATTGCCTGCAAGACACTCAGTCTTCAACTCCAGCGATCCCTCTGGTTCCGGAACAGTCTACAAGTGAGTTATTACCTCTGCCGTACAAGGATTTTCAGGATGTTGGCGACAAGAAAAATGCAGATAAGCTTCCTCCTCACCGTTCTTACGACTGTCCGATTGAACTATTACCGGGAGCGGAAATACAGTTTGGCTGCATTTATCCGCTTTCTGATCCTGAATTGAAGGCTTTGAAAAAATATCTAGATGAAGATCTAAAAAAGGGGTTTATCCGACCCTCCACCTCTCCAGCTGGTGCTCCTTTTTTCTTTGTAGAAAAGAAAGATTCCTCTTTACGCCCCTGTATAGACTACCGGAAACTTAATAGTATCACTGTAAAAAATCGTTATCCCCTTCCTTTAATATCTGAACTTCTCGAAAGACTGCGCACTGCCAGAATATTTACGAAACTCGATCTCAGAGGAGCATATAACCTGGTCCGTATTCGTCCGGGTGATGAATGGAAGACTGCTTTCCAAACTAGGTATGGACATTTCGAATACCTTGTTATGCCTTTCGGACTGTGTAATGCGCCAGCTACATTTCAACACTTTGTTAACGATGTGTTCCGGGACATGTTGGATCAGTTCGTAATAATATACTTGGACGACATTCTAATTTTTTCTGAAAGTCTGGAGCAACATCGTATGGATGTCTGCAAGGTTCTACAGAGACTTCGAGAACACCAACTCTACATTAAACTTGAGAAATGCGAATTTGAAAAAACAACTGTTCAGTTTTTGGGATACATCATTTCTCCGAAGGGTCTAGAGATGGACCCCAGCAAGATTAGAGCTGTAACGGAGTGGCCTACTCCCAGAAATGTAAAAGACATACAAAGATTCATCGGTTTTGCCAATTTCTACAGGAGATTTATCCGGAATTTCTCCAGGGTCATCAAACCAATCACACAACTCACAAAGAAAACCGTACACTTTACCTGGACTCCCGAGGCACAAGACGCATTTAGTCAACTAAAGACTCTGTTCACAGGCACACCAATACTAATCCATCCAGATCCAGAACTACCATTCACGGTAGAAGTGGATGCATCTGATTCAGCAATGGGGGCGGTTTTGTCACAACGTACAGGAGATAAAGAGTTGCTTCACCCTTGTGCCTATTTTTCTCGCCAAATGTCCCCAGCCGAGAAAAATTACGACATCGGGAATAAGGAACTACTTGCAATCAAGGAAGCTTTCTCGGAGTGGAGACACCTTTTGGAGGGGGCCACCATTCCCGTAACCGTCTTGACTGATCACAAGAACCTTGAGTTTCTGCATAACGCCAAAAGATTATCCTCCAGACAGGCCAGATGGAGCCTGTTCTTTTCTCGTTTTAACTTTATTATTACCTACCGTCCAGGTTCTAAGAACGGCAAAGCAGACGCGCTGTCCAGAATGTTCTCTGACTCCTCCCAAGAAAATAAGAATCAGACCACGATCCTGCCTGAAAGAAACTTCTTAGGGGCCACCCATTCGGGGGATTTATGGAAACTAATTAAAGACGGATATCAGAGTGACTCTTTCCTTAGCCACCCCACTAGTGAGGTTAACCTTCACTTCCAGGATGGTTATTGGATCAAACCGGATCATCAACTATATGTTCCCGAAATAGCTCGACTTGAAGTCCTTAAACTGGCTCATGATTCCAAGTTGGCCGGTCACTTGGGCATAAAAAAAAACTCAAGAACTGTTATCTCGTTCCTTCTGGTGGCCCAATTGTAAAGGGGATGTGAAAAGGTATGTTTCTTCATGTTTGACCTGTGCGCATTACAAGACACCACGTTCTTCCCCTCTGGGATTATTACAACCACTTCCGGTTCCATCTCGCCCTTGGGGCTCAGTCTCAATGGACTTCGTGGTCGATTTACCTCCTTCTCAAGGAATGAACACTATCCTTGTTGTCATAGACCGTCTTACCAAGATGGCACACTTCATACCTTTCAAAGGAATACCATCTGCAAAACAGACAGCAGAACTCATGATCCGTGAAGTGTTCCGGCTACACGGGATTCCAGACAACGTGGTCTCTGATCGTGGGGTACAGTTCACGTCCAAATTCTGGAGAAACTTCTGTTCTGCCCTTGGAATCAAAGTAAATTTGTCATCAGCTTTTCACCCACAATCTAATGGTCAGACTGAAAGAACTAATCAAACCCTCGAACAGTATCTACGCTGTTTTATTACCCATTTACAAGATGACTGGATGGAACATCTCTCCACCGCAGAATTTGCATACAATAACTCGGAACACAGTTCGACTTCTTTCAGCCCGTTCTACGCAAACACAGGCCTCCATCCAGTCTTCATTCCCCATCAGCCAATCACCACGGCCCTCCCAGCAGTAACCGAACGGTTAACTAACCTGCAGGAGGTACAGGGAAAAATCATGGAGAATTTACACGAGGCCCAAAGACGCTCCAAACAAGCTGCGGACAAACACCGTAGACCAGAACCCGTTTTTCATATTGGGGACAAAGTGTGGCTGTCTACAAAAAATATTAAGCTGAGAGTCCCTTCTCAAAAACTGGGTCAAAAATACATTGGACCATATCAGATTTCGGCTCAAATTAATGATGTCACATTTAAACTCAAACTCCCGGATTCGCTCAAGATACATCCGGTCTTCCATTGTTCACTCTTCAAACCATTTGTCGAGAATACTTTCCCTGATCACTTTTTGATGCCACCCCCACCAGTCAGGGTGCATGGAGAAGAGGAGTTTGTTGTAGAAAAGATCCTGGACTCTAGAATTTGTCGAAGAAAACTGCAGTATTTGATCCGTTGGAAGGGTTAGGGTCCTGATGAGGACTCGTGGGAACCCAAGGAGAATGTACACGCTCCCAGACTGGTCAGTGAGTTTCATCGGCAATACCCCGACAGGCCTATCTTGGAGATGCCCGGAGGTCATCGTGGAGGAGAGGGAGTACTGTCAGGGATCGAACCGGGAGACTCCAGCGTCCTAGGCTGTAGCCTTGCTCACTAGACCACAGAGCTTCCTGGACAGTTTCTGTTACTTTTTTGAACCACCTCCTTGACCTGAATGTTCCTGCTTTTGGTTTGACCAATCAGATCTGTGTACGCCCTATTTAAGGAAGACCATGTCACTTCCTCCCTTGCCAGATTATTGAGCTATCTCAGCCGTAGTCTTGCTTCAGCCTCTCAGTATTTTGTCTGCTAACCTGCTTGTGTACCGAACTCTGCCTCCATCGACTACTCTCTTGCCTCATCCTGAATCCTTGCACCTGCCATCTCGTGTACCGAACTCTGCCTCCATTGACTACTCTCCTGCCTCATCCTGAATCCTTGTACCTGCCATCCCGTGTACCGACCCAGGACTGCCTGACTACTCTCTTGCCTTCCTCGTTCTTCGGCACTCATCTACCACGTGCACCTTATCGGGTCCATTGAGCCACCGCCATTCCTGCATATCGGGATCATTCATCCATTCCGTTTCCACGCTCTTCTGTTCCTGTGTCGCTGCCATTGGACTCCTTCCCCTCTTCGAGTAACCTCTACAAGCAATTGTGCAGGTAACCCTAACAGCAACAGTCCATTTTCATAAATTTAGGCCCAGCACCCAGGCAGAGGAGAGAGGTCCCGTAACAGACAATCTGGCTTCATGTCAGCAGAGAATCAGTCTTCATATCATAGCAGAGAATCAGGCTTCACGTCAGCCAACAATGCAACAGTCCATTGTCAGATATTTAGGCCCAGCAGCCAGGCAGAGGAGAGAGGTCCCGTAACAGACAATCTGGCTTCATGTCAGCAGAGAATCAGTCTTCATGTCATAGCAGAGAATCAGGCTTCACGTCACCCACCACTGTAACAGTCCATTTTCATAAATTTAGGCCCAGCACCCAGGCAGAGGAGAGAGGTCCCGTAACAGACAATCTGGCTTCATGTCAGCAGAGAATCAGTCTTCATGTCATAGCAGAGAATCAGGCTTCACGTCACCCACCACTGTAACAGTCCATTTTCATAAATTTAGGCCCAGCACCCAGGCAGAGGAGAGAGGTCCCGTAACAGACAATCTGGCTTCATGTCAGCAGAGAATCAGTCTTCATGTCATAGCAGAGTATCAGGCTTCACGTCACCCACCACTGCAACAGTCCATTTTCATAAATTTAGGCCCAGCACCCAGGCAGAGGAGAGAGGTCCCGTAACAGACAATCTGGCTTCATGTCAGCAGAGAATCAGTCTTCATGTCATAGCAGAGAATCAGGCTTCACGTCACCCACCACTGTAACAGTCCATTTTCATAAATTTAGGCCCAGCACCCAGGCAGAGGAGAGAGGTCCCGTAACAGACAATCTGGCTTCATGTCAGCAGAGAATCAGTCTTCATGTCATAGCAGAGTATCAGGCTTCACGTCACCCACCACTGTAACAGTCCATTTTCATAAATTTAGGCCCAGCACCCAGGCAGAGGAGAGAGGTCCCGTAACAGACAATCTGGCTTCATGTCAGCAGAGAATCAGTCTTCATGTCATAGCAGAGAATCAGGCTTCACGTCACCCACCACTGTAACAGTCCATTTTCATAAATTTAGGCCCAGCACCCAGGCAGAGGAGAGAGGTCCCGTAACAGACAATCTGGCTTCATGTCAGCAGAGAATCAGTCTTCATGTCATAGCAGAGTATCAGGCTTCACGTCACCCACCACTGCAACAGTCCATTTTCATAAATTTAGGCCCAGCACCCAGGCAGAGGAGAGAGGTCCCGTAACAGACAATCTGGCTTCATGTCAGCAGAGAATCAGTCTTCATATCATAGCAGAGAATCAGGCTTCACGTCAGCCACCAATGCAACAGTCCATTGTCAGATATTTAGGCCCAGCACCCAGGCAGAGGAGAGAGGTCCCGTAACAGACAATCTGGCTTTATGTCAGCAGAGAATCAGTCTTCATGTCATAGCAGAGAATCAGGCTTCACGTCACCCACCACTGTAACAGTCCATTTTCATAAATTTAGGCCCAGCACCCAGGCAGAGGAGAGAGGTCCCGTAACAGACAATCTGGCTTCATGTCTGCAGAGAATCAGTCTTCATATCATAGCAGAGAATCAGGCTTCACGTCACCCACCACTGCAACAGTCCATTTTCATAAATTTAGGCCCAGCACCCAGGCAGAGGAGAGAGGTCCCGTAACAGACAATCTGTCTTCATGTTAGCAGAGAATCAGTCTTCATATCATAGCAGAGAATCAGGCTTCACGTCAGCCACCAATGCAACAGTCCATTGTCAGATATTTAGGCCCAGCACCCAGGCAGAGGAGAGAGGTCCCGTAACAGACAATCTGGCTTCATGTCAGCAGAGAATCAGTCTTCATGTCATAGCAGAGAATCAGGCTTCACGTCACCCACCACTGTAACAGTCCATTTTCATAAATTTAGGTTCAGCACCCAGGCAGAGGAGAGAAGTCCCGTAACAGACAATCTGGCTCCATGTCAGCAGAGAATCAGTCTTCATGTCATAGCAGAGAATCAGGCTTCACGTCACCCACCACTGCAACAGTCCATTTTCATAAATTTAGGCCCAGCACCCAGGCAGAGGAGAGAGGTCCCGTAACAGACAATCTGGCTTCATGTCAGCAGAGAATCAGTCTTCATATCATAGCAGAGAATCAGACTTCACGTCAGCCACCAATGCAACAGTCCATTGTCAGATATTTAGGCCCAGCACCCAGGCAGAGGAGAGAGGTCCCGTAACAGACAATCTGGCTTCATGTCAGCAGAGAATCAGTCTTCATATCATAGCAGAGAATCAGGCATCACGTCAGCCACCAATGCAACAGTCCATTGTCAGATATTTAGGCCCAGCACCCAGGCAGAGGAGAGAGGTCCCGTAACAGACAATCTGGCTTCATGTCAGCAGAGAATCAGTCTTTATATCATAGCAGAGAATCAGGCTTCACGTCATCCACCAATGCAACAGTCCATTGTCAGATATTTAGGCCCAGCACCCAGGCAGAAGAGAGAGGTCCCGTAACAGACAATCTGGCTTCATGTCAGCAGAGAATCAGTCTTCATGTCATAGCAGAGAATCAGGCTTCACGTCACCCACCACTGTAACAGTCCATTTTCATAAATTTAGGCCCAGCACCCAGGCAGAGGAGAGAGGTCCCGTAACAGACAATCTGGCTTCATGTCAGCAGAGAATCAGTCTTCATATGATAGCAGAGAATCAGGCTTCACGTCACCCACCACTGCAACAGTCCATTTTCATAAATTTAGGCCCAGCACCCAGGCAGAGGAGAGAGGTCCCGTAACAGACAATCTGGCTTCATGTCAGCAGAGAATAAGTCTTCATGTCATAGCAGAGAATCAGGCTTCACGTCAGCCACCAATGCAACAGTCCATTGTCAGATATTTAGGCCCAGCACCCAGGCAGAGGAGAGAGGTCCCGTAACAGACAATCTGGCTTCATGTCAGCAGAGAATCAGTCTTCATGTCATAGCAGAGAATCAGGCTTCACGTCACCCACCACTGCAACAGTCCATTTTCATAAATTTAGGCCCAGCACCCAGGCAGAGGAGAGAGGTCCCATAACAGACAATCTGGCTTCATGTCAGCAGAGAATCAGTCTTCATATCATAGCAGAGAATCAGGCTTCACGTCAGCCACCAATGCAACAGTCCATTGTCAGATATTTAGGCCCAGCACCCAGGCAGAGGAGAGAGGTCCCGTAACAAACAATCTGGCTTCATGTCAGCAGAGAATTAGTCTGCATGTCATAGCAGAGAATCAGGCTTCACGTCACCCAACATTGGAACAGTCCATTGGCATATATTTAGGCCCCGGCACCCAGACAGAGGAGAGGTTCGTTCAACTTTGGGTAGCCTCGCAATATAATGGTAAAATGAAAATAAAAATAGGATTGAATGAGGAAGTGCCCTGGAGTACAATAATATATGGTTAAGGGGAGGTAGTTAATGTCTAATCTGGACAAGGGACGGACAGTTCCTGTGGGATCCATGCCTGGTTCATTTTTATGAACGTCAGCTTGTCCACCTTGGCTGTAGACAGGCGGCTGCGTTTGTCTGTAATGACGCCCCCTGCCGTGCTGAATACACGTTCAGACAAAACGCTGGCCGCCGGGCAGGCCAGCACCTCCAAGGCATAAAAGGCTAGCTCTGGCCACGTGGACAATTTAGAGACCCAGAAGTTGAATGGGGCCGAACCATCAGTCAGTACGTGGAGGGGTGCACACGTACTGTTCCACCATGTTAGTGAAATGTTGCCTCCTGCTAACACGTTGCGTATTAGGTGGTGGTGCAGTTAGCTGTGGTGTGTTAACAAAACTTTTCCACATCTCTGCCATGCTAACCCTGCCCTCAGAGGAGCTGACACAGCTGCCTTGGCGTGACACAGCTGCCTTGGCGACCTCTTGCTCCTCCTCTGCCTTGGCCTTGGGCTTCCACTTGTTCCCCTGTGACATTTGGCAATGCTCTAAGTAGCGTGTCTACCAACGTGCGCTTGTACTCGCGCATCTTCCTATCATGCTCCAGTGCAGGAAGTAAGGTGGGCACATTGTCTTTGTAGCGTGGATCCAGCAGGGTGGCAACCCAGTAGTCCGCACAGGTTAAAATGTGGGCAACTCTGCTGTCGTTGCGCAGGCACTGCAGCATGTAGTCGCTCATGTGTGCCAGGCTGCCCAAAGGTAAGGACAAGCTGTCCTCTGTGGGAGGCGTATCGTCATCGTCCTGCCTTTCCCCCCAGCAACGCACCAGTGATGGGCCCGAGCTGCGTTGGGTGCCACCCTTCTGTGACCATGCTTCATCCTCATCCTCGTCCTCCTCGTCCTCCAATAGTGGGCCCTGGCTGGCCACATTTGTACCTGGCCTCTGCTGTTGCAAAAAACCTCTCTCTGAGTCACTTCGAAGAGACTGGCCTGAAAGTGCTAAAAATGACCCCTCTTCCTCCTCCTCCTCATCCTCCTCCTCCTGGGCCACCTCCTCTTCCATCATCGCCCTAAGTGTTTTCTCAAGGAGACATAGAAGTGGTATTGTAACGCTGATAACGGCGTCATCGCCACTGGCCATGTTGGTGGAGTACTCGAAACAGCGCAACAGGGCACACAGGTCTCGCATGGAGGCCCAGTCATTGGTGGTGAAGTGGTGCTGTTCCACAGTGCGACTGACCCGTGCGTGCTGCAGCTGAAACTCCACTATGGCCTGCTGCTGCTCGCACAGTCTGTCCAGCATGTGCAAGGTGGAGTTCCACCTGGTGGGCACGTCGCATATGAGGCGGTGAGCGGGAAGGCCGAAGTTACGCTGTAGCGCAGACAGGCGAGCAGCGGCAGGATGCACTTTATGCAGCAGCCTTGACATGTCGGGGTAGTTGTGAATGAACTTCTGCACCACCAAATTCAGCACATGCGCCAGGCAAGGGATGTGCGTCAAACCGACTAGTCCCAGAGCTGCAACGAGATTTCGCCCATTATCGCACACCACCAGGCCGGGCTTGAGGCTCACCGGCAGCAACCACTCGTCGGTCTGTTGTTCTATACCCCGCCACAACTCCTGTGCGGTGTGGGGCCTGTCCCCCAAACATATGAGTTTCAGAATGGCCTGCTGACGTTTACCCCGGGCTGTGTTGAAGTTGGTGGTGAAGGTGTGTGGCTGACTGGATGAGCAGGTGGAAGAAGAGGAGGAGGAAGCCGAGAAGGAGGAGGTGGCAACAGGAGGCAAAGAATGTTGCCCTGCGATCCTTGGCGGCGGAAGGACGTGCGCCAAACAGCTCTCCGCCTGGGGCCCAGCTGCCACTACATTTACCCAGTGTGCAGTTAGGGAGATATAGCGTCCCTGGCCGTGCTTACTGGTCCACGTATCTGTGGTTAGGTGGACCTTGCCACAGATGGCGTTGCGCAGTGCACACTTGATTTTATCGGATACTTGGTTGTGCAGGGAAGGCACGGCTCTCTTGGAGAAGTAGTGGCGGCTGGGAACAACATACTGTGGGACAGCAAGCGACATGAGCTGTTTGAAGCTGTCTGTGTCCACCAGCCTAAATGACAGCATTTCATAGGCCAGTAGTTTAGAAATGCTGGCATTCAGGGCCAGGGATCGAGGGTGGCTAGGTGGGAATTTACGCTTTCTCTCAAATGTTTGTGAGATGGAGAGCTGAACGCTGCCGTGTGACATGGTTGAGACGCTTGGTGACGGAGGTGGTGGTGGTGTTGGTGGTACATCCCCTGTTTACTGGGCGGCAGGTGCCAACGTTCCTCCAGAGGCGGAGGAAGAGGCCGAGGCGGCAGCAGCAGAAGAGGCCGAGGCGGCAGCAGCAGAAGAGGCCGAGGCGGCAGCAGCAGAAGAGGTAGCAGGGGGAGCCTGAGCGACTTCCTTGTTTTTAAGGTGTTTACTCCACTGCAGTTTATGCTTTGCATGCAGGTGCTTGGTCATGCAGGTTGTGCTAAGGTTCAGAACGTTAATGCCTCGCTTCAGGCTCTGATGGCACAGCGTGCAAACCACTCGGGTCTTGTCGTCAGCACATTGTTTGAAGAAGTGCCATGCCAGGGAACTCCTTGAAGCTGCCTTTGGGGTGCTCGGTCCAAGATGGCGGCGGTCAGTAGCAGGCGGAGTCTCTTGGCGGCGGGTGTTCTGCTTTTGCCCACTGCTCCCTCTTTTGCTATGCTGTTGGCTCGGTCTCACCACTGCCTCTTCCTCCGAACTGTGAAAGTCAGTGGCACGACCTTCATTCCATGTGGGGTCTAGGACCTCATCGTCCCCTGCATCGTCTTCCACCCAGTCTTGATCCCTGACCTCCTGTACAGTCTGCACACTGCAGAAAGACGCAGCAGTTGGCACCTGTGTTTCGTCATCATCAGAGACATGCTGAGGTGGTATTCCCATGTCCTCATCATCAGGAAACATAAGTGGTTGTGCGTCAGTGCAGTCTATGTCTTCCACCGCTGGGGAAGGGCTAGGTGGATGCCCTTGGGAAACCCTGCCAGCAGAGTCTTCAAACAGCATAAGAGACTGCTGCATAACTTGAGGCTCAGACAGTTTCCCTGATATGCATGGGGGTGATGTGACAGACTGATGGGGTTGGTTTTCAGGCGCCATCTGTGCGCTTTCTGCAGAAGACTGGGTGGGAGATAATGTGAACGTGCTGGATCCACTGTCGGCCACCCAATTGACTAATGCCTGTACCTGCTCAGGCCTTACCATCCTTAGAACGGCATTGGGCCCCACCATATATCGCTGTAAATTCTGGCGGCTACTGGGACCTGAGGTAGTTGGTACACTAGGACGTGTGAATGTGGCAGAACGGCCACGTCCTCTCCCAGCTCCCGAGGGTCCACTAACACCACCACGACCATGTCCACGTCCGCGTCCTTTACTAGATGTTTTCCTCATTGTTATCGTTCACCACAACAACAAAAATATTATTTTGCCCAATGTATTGTATTCAAATTCAGCTGAATATAAATTTGAGGCCTAGTATTTAGGCGCTGGGTGACAGGAATAGATTTACTGACAGAATTAGACTTGGAAATGCACAGTAGCGTGTGTGTGAAGTTATTCTGAATGACCCTATGTGGACCTTGAATATTATATACCCTTTTAGGGATGTATTTAAAGTAGGCCTGATACAGCAGAAACCACTAAATTAGGAAATTGCTAAATTGGGAATTGTATTTCAACCCAGAACAAAAAATGTGCTTTGACGGACACTAAATAACTTGCCCAGCCAGAACAGCACAGCAGCAACGACAGATTTAGCGGGATATAAATTTGAGGCCTAGTATTTAGGCGCTGGGTGACAGGTATAGATTTACTGACAGAATTAGACTTGGAAATGCACAGTAGCGTGTGTGTGAAGTTATTCTGAATGACCCTATGTGCACCTTGAATATTATATACCCTTTTAGGGATAGATTTTAAATAGCTCTGATACAGCAGAAACCACTAAGGAAATTGCTAAATTGGGAATTGTATTTCAACCCAGAACAAAAAATGTGCTTTGACGGACACTAAATAACTTGCCCAGCCACAACAGTACAGCATTAACGACAGATTTAGCGGGATATAAATTTGAGGCCTAGTATTTATGCGCTGGGTGACAGGTATAGTTTTACTGACGGAATTAGACTTGGAAATGCACAGTAGCGTGTGTGTGAAGTTATTCTGAATGACCCTATGTGCACCTTGAATATTATATACCCTTTTAGTGATAGATTTAAAATAGCTCTGATACAGCAGAAACCACTAAATTAGGAAATTGCTAAATTGGGAATTGTATTTCAACCCAGAACAAAAAATGTGCTTTGATGGACACTAAATAACTTGCCCAGCCAGAACAGTACAGCAGTAACGACAGATTTAGCGGGATATAAATTTGAGGCCTAGTATTTAGGCGCTGGGTGACAGATATAGATTTACTGACAGAATTAGACTTGGAAATGCACAGTAGCGTGTGTGTGAAGTTATTTTGAATGACCCTATGTGCACCTTGAATATTATATACCCTTTTAGGGATAGATTTCAAATAGCTCTGATACAGCAGAAACCACTAAATTAGGAAATTGCTAAATTGGAAATTGTCTTTCAACCCAGAACAAAAAATGTGCTTTGACGGACCCTAAATAACTTGCCCAGCCAGAACAGTACAGCAGTAACTACAGATTTAGCAGGATATAAATTTGAGGCCTAGTATTTAGGCGCTGGGTGACAGGTATAGATTTACTGACGGAATTAGACTTGGAAATGCACAGTAGCGTGTGTGAGAAGTTATTCTGAATGACCCTATGTGCACCTTGAATATTATATACCCTTTTAGGGATAGATTTCAAATAACTCTGATACAGCAGAAACCACTAAATTAGGAAATTGCTAAATTGGGAATTGTATTTCAACCCAGAAAAAAAAAATGTGCTTTGACGGACACTAAATAACTTGCCCAGCCAGAACAGTACAGCAGTAACGACAGATTTAGTGGGATATAAATTTGAGGCCTAGTATTTAGGTGCTGGGTGACAGGTATAGATTTACTGACAGAATTAGACTGGGATATGGCCAAAAAATAACCACACTATTGCTGGTTAAATGCACTTGGTGTGACAGCTTGACCAACCACACTACTAAGGGTTAAATGCACTTGGTGACAGGCGCAGCTTGCCCCTGATGTAGTATATGGCCAAAAAATGAACAGACTATTGCTGGTTAAATGCACTTGGTGTGACAGCTTGACCAACCACACTACTGAGGGTTAAATGCACTTGGTGACGGGCGCAGCTTGCCCCTGATGTTGTATATGGCCAAAAAATAAACAGACTATTGCTGGTTAAATGCACTTGGTGTGACAGCTTCACCCTGATGTAGGCTTTAGCCAAAAAACAACCACACCATTGAGGGTTAAATGCACTTGCTGACAGGCGCAGCTTGCCCCTGATGTAGTATATGGCCAAAAAATAAACAGACTATTGCTGGTTAAATGCACTTGGTGTGACAGCTTCACCCTGATGTAGGCTTTAGCCAAAAAACAACCACACCATTGAGGGTTAAATGCACTTGGTGACAGGCGCAGCTTGCCCCTGATGTAGTATATGGCCAAAAAATAAACAGACTATTGCTGGTTAAATGCACTTGGTGTGACAGCTTCACCCTGATGTAGGCTTTAGCCAAAAAACAACCACACCATTGAGGGTTAAATGCACTTGGTGACAGGCGCAGCTTGCCCCTGATGTAGTATATGACCAAAAAATAAACAGACTATTGCTGGTTAAATGCACTTGGTGTGACAGCTTCACCCTGATGTAGGCTTCAGCCAAAAAACAACCACACCATTGAGGGTTAAATGCACTTGGTCGCAGCTTTTGCTGGCGCACCACAAGACACAAAATGGCCGCCGATCACCCCAGAAAAAAGTGACTGACAAACGGTCTGGGCAGCCTAAAAACAGTGAGCAATTGAGTATCAGCAGCTCAATGACCCACAGCTGCAGATCGATCAATAATCAAGTCCTTTGGAGGAGTTAATCTGCCTAATCTCGCCCTACTGTCGCAGCCGCAACCTCTCCCTACGCTAATCAGAGCAGAGTGACGGGCGGCGCTATGTGACTCCAGCTTAAATAGAGGCTGGGTCACATGGTGCTCTGGCCAATCACAGCCATGCTAATAGTAGGCATGGCTGTGATGGCCTCTTGGGGCAAGTAGTATGACGCTTGTTGATTGGCTGCTTTGCAGCCTTTCAAAAAGCGCCAAGAAAGCGTCACAAAAGCGCCAAGAAAGCGACGAACACCGAACCCGAACCCGGACTTTTACGAAAATGTCCGGGTCCGTGTTACGGGCACCCCAAAATTCGGTACGAACCCGAACTATACAGTTCGAGTTCGCTCATCCCTACTGATGAGGAGAGATTCTCCTCGTCTTTGTCATCTATTTGGAAAAAGATTCAGATCTCTAGGATTGTGGACTCTCGTATTGTCCGCGGTTCTCTTCAGTACCTCATTCATTGGGAGGGTTATGGTCCCGAGGAGAGGATGTGGGTTCCAGCCGCAGACATTAAGGTTACTCGTCTTCTCAGGGCATTCCATAGATCCCATCCTGAGAAGGTGGGCTCGGAGTGTCCGGAGTCCACTCGTAGAGGGAGGGGTACTGTCACCACCAGATCTTTGAGAAGTTCTGATAGACGTTCTTCAGTACCTCCTGCATGATCTTCTTTTGTTTTGCTTTTATTTTGACATCTCTCCTCCCTCTCCCAGCTGTCATCTATTAGCAGTGATTGCCTCCCTATATATCTCCTCCCCATACTGCCTCACCTTGCGGTTTATATTACATCCTGGATTGTGTTCTCTGCTAGAAGTTACTACAGCTGGCTTTTCAGATAAGTCTATTTCTGTATTTGTTGTTTTCCTGTTGGCTTGGTTCTAGGTGACCCTGACTCCCTCCGTATTAAGTGCAGGGAGCTGGTGGTCGTGTCCCCTCATTATTATAGGGTTTGCAGGTGTTATTCAGTCTAGGTACGTGGACATGCAACCTTCTATCACTGAGATCTTTGCATGGGCTGAGAAGACAGGGAGAGCTTCAGGGCTTTAATAGGGGTCACTTTTTTGTTCCTTATTTTTGGATCAAGTCAGTCGGATCCTTATTTGTAACTTCTTGTTTTCTGTTACATCATCTGTGACAGTCACATGGTCAAAGAATTACATTTCTTAGCACCGATGCCGAAAAGGCATTACATGGAAGCCACTCTATATAAATTTGGCTTTCCCCCTCAATTTGTAACCGCGGTGCTGTCACTGTACTCCTCACCCAAGGCGAAAATACGTATTAACGGCGATCTCATGCCTCCCTTTGATATACGCAACGGGACCCGGCAAGGATACCCGTTATCACCAACTTTATTCATCCTGTGCCTAGAAACATTCCTTCAAGCCATCAGGCAAGCTAGGGAAATAAAAGGGTTACGTATTGGCCCTCAAATGCACACGGTAGCCGCATTTGCGCACAACATTCTATTACTATTGTCTGACCCAATTGTAGCGTTCCCAGCGCTTCTACGGCAGCTAGATAAATTTGAGACTCTATCCAATTTTAAAATAAATCTAGCCAAATGTGTAGTGCTAGGAATTAATACCCCTCAGTCAACCATAGCGCAACTCAAGGAAAAATACCCATTTCAATGGAAGACGGACAAAATCAGCTACCTAGGGGTTCAAATAACAAAGGATCCAGAACAACTTTTTTCCCCAAACTATCCCAAATTGCTAACTGACATTAAACTCCAACTTAATGAACTAAAAATACCCTACTTAACTTGGTTAGGAAGGAAAAACGTCTTAAAAACATATATCCTTCCTAAACTGCTATATCTGATGCAGACTTTGCCAGTATCCCTACCTCACCACTACCTAGCGCATCTTTGTAAACTGTTTTCCACATTTGTTTGGAATCAAGCTAAACCTAGACTAGCCTACAACAGATTAATATTACCCAGGCACAAAGGAGGGTTTGGACTGCCAGATGTGAGCGGCTATTATAGGGCAATACAAATAAGGTTTCACTCCGAGATAATTAACCCTAGGGTCAATAAGCTAGGTTGCCAATTAGCAAGGAAAGTGTAAGGGCCGAGAGCGCTAGCTATGCTGTGGGATTTCCGCATAAAACCCCAACACAGAATCAAGGCGCCTAGCTCGTTGAGAGGTATTATACATTCTTGGTACAAATTGTCCGGATCTATACATCCCTCTCGCTCCCTTTCGCCTCTCACACCTATCAGACATTTGCCTTACATATATAATGCAGACTTCAAACATGATATGGGATTCTGGGCAGCATTAGGTGATATAGCAGTAGGAGATTTTTGGGAAAACCGCCTAGTCCCCAATACGCAAACTCTGAAAACACGGTTTAGGCATATTCCGTGGACCTTAACCCATTATTCCCAAATTAACAAGATTTGTACACAATATTTGACAAATACCCCAAGCAATTATACCCCCACATGGTATAACGCAGTATGGAACCAGCCTATAGGCAAAAAAGGAACTGTCTCACTATGACAAAATATTAGATATATATATAGAAACCAGGCCATTGTTTATTGAACAATGGGGGAAAGAGATATGTCAATCAATGGACGAGGAAACTATAGGAATAATATTTGCCCATTCCCATGGATACTCACGATGTATAAAGATACAGGAAAACTCCTTTAAGCTAGTCACCAGATGGTACAGAACACCTGACAAATTACATGCTATTAGCCCTTCTTATTCAGCTGACTGCTGGAGGTACTAAGGGAATAAAAGCACTATGTATCACATATGGTGGTCATGCCCACTAATTGCCAAATATTGGGATATGATATCCAAAGAAGTACAAAAAATCTGTACAATAAGCTCCCCTATCACCCCATTAGTGGCCCTTCTCAACTTGCCTGATTGTAATTACAAGCTTACAAAACATTCCTTGTCTGCTCAACTTATTGCAGCAGCAAAATTGCTGATACCAAAATATTGGTTATCCAAAGAAATCCCAAGTCTTAAAGAGTGGGTTTAAAAGGTCCAGGAAATATACCAATTAGAAGAGCTGACGAGCTGGGAGTCGTTATCACATGACAAATTTTTAATTACCTAAGGTAAATGGCCTGAATGGTACAAAAAGTTGCTAAATAGCGGTATATACACATATACAGGTCCTTCTAAAAAAATTAGCATATTGTGATAAAGTTCATTATTTTCTGTAATGTACTGATAAACATTAGACTTTCATATATTTTGAATTCATTACACACCAACTGAAGTAGTTCAAGCCTTTTATTGTTTTAATATTGATGATTTTGGCATACAGCTCATGAAAACCCAAATTTCCTATCTAAAAAAATTAGCATATTTCATCCGACCAATAAAAGAAAAGTGTTTTTAATACAAAAAAAGTCAACCTTCAAATAATTATGTTCAGTTATGCACTCAATACTTGGTCGGGAATCCTTTTGCAGAAATCACTGCTTCGATGCGGCGTGGCAGCCTGTGGCACTGCTGAGGTGTTATGGAGGCCCAGGATGCTTTGATAGCAGCCTTAAGCTCATCCAGAGTGTTGGGTCTTGCGTCTCTCAACTTTCTCTTCCCAATATCCCACAGATTCTCTATGGGGTTCAGGTCAGGAGAGTTGGCAGGCCAATTGAGCACAGTAATACCATGGTCAGTAAACCATTTACCAGTGGTTTTGGCACTGTGAGCAGGTGCCAGGTCGTGCTGAAAAATGAAATCTTCATCTCCATAAAGCTTTTCATCAGATGGAAGCATGAAGTGCTCCAAAATCTCCTGATAGCTAGCTGCATTGACCCTGCCCTTGATAAAACACAGTGGACCAACACCAGCAGCTGACATGGCACCCCAGACCATCACTGACTGTGGGTACTTGACACTGGACTTCAGGCATTTTGGCATTCCCCTCTTCCCAGTCTTCCTCCAGACTCTGGCACCTTGATTTCCGAATGACATGCAACAGTCCAGTGCTGCTTCTCTGTAGCCCAGGTCAGGCGCCTCTGCCGATGTTTCTGGTTCAAAAGTGGCTTGACCTGGGGAATGCGGCACCTGTAGCCCATTTCCTGCACACGCCTGTACACGGTGGCTCTGGATGTTTCTACTCCAGACTCAGTCCACTGCTTCCGCAGGTCCCCCAAGGTCTGGAATCGGTCCTTCTCCACAATCTTCCTCAGGGTCCGGTCACCTCTTCTCGTTGTGCAGCGTTTTCTGCCACACTTTTTCCTTCCCACAGACTTCCCACTGAGGTGCCTTGATACAGCACTCTGGGAACAGCCTATTCGTTCAGAAATTCCTTTCTTTGTCTTACCCTCTTGCTTGAGGGTGTCAATGATGGCCTTCTGGACAGCAGTCAGGTCGGCACTCTTACCCATGATTGCGGTTTTGAGTAATGAACCAGGCTGGGAGTTTTTAAAAGCCTCAGGAATCTTTTTCAGGTGTTCAGAGTTAATTAGTTGATTCAGATGATTAGGTTAATAGCTCGTTTAGAGAACCTTTTCATGATATGCTAATTTTTTGAGATAGGAATTTTGGGTTTTCATGAGCTGTATGCCAAAATCATCAATATTAAAACAATAAAAGGCTTGAACTACTTCAGTTGGTGTGTAATGAATCTAAAATATATGAAAGTCTAATGTTTATCAGTACATTACAGAAAATAATGAACTTTATCACAATATGCTAATTTTTTTTAGAAGGACCTGTATATACAGTACAGACCAAAAGTTTGGACACACCTTCTCATTCAAAGAGTTTTCTTTATTTTCATAACTATGAAAATTGTAGATTCACACTGAAGGCATCAAAACTATGAATTAACACATGTGGAGTTATATACATAACAAAAAAGTGTGAAACAAAATATGTCATATTCTAGGTTCTTAAAATTAGCCACCTTTTGCTTTGATTACTGCTTTGCACACTCTTGGCATTCTCTTGATGAGCTTCAAGAGGTAGTCACCTGAAATGGTCTTCCAACAGTCTTGAAGGAGTTCCCAGAGATGCTTAGCACTTGTTGGTCCTTTTGCCTTCACTCTGCGGTCCAGCTCACCCCAAACCATCTCGATTGGGTTCAGGTCCAGTGACTGTGGAGGCCAGGTCATCTGGCGCAGCACCCCATCACTCTCCTTCATGGTCAAATAGCCCTTACACAGCCTGGAGGTGTGTTTGGGGTCATTGTCCTGTTGAAAAATAAATGATGGTCCAACTAAACGCAAACCGGATGGAATAGCATGCCGCTGCAAGATGCTGTGGTAGCCATGCTGGTTCAGTATGCCTTCAATTTTGAATAAATCCCCAACAGTGTCACCAGCAAAGCACCCCCACACCATCACACCTCCTCCTCCATGCTTCACGGTGGGAACCAGGCATGTAGAGTCCATCCGTTCACCCTTTCTGTGTCGCACAAAGACACGGTGGTTGGAACCAAAGATCTCAAATTTGGACTCATGAGACCAAAGCACAGATTTCCACTGGTCTAATGTCCATTCCTTGTGTTCTTTAGCCCAAAGCAAGTGTCTTCTGCTTGATGCCTGTCTTTAGCAGTGGTTTCACACAGTCTCCTCTTAACAGTTGTTTTAGAGATGTGTCTGCTGCTAGAACTCTGTGTGGCATTGACCTGGTCTCTAATCTGAGCTGCTGTTAACCTGCGATTTCTTTCATTTTTTATCAATTCTTTATTTTCACATTTTCATATAATCAAGTAGCCAACTTGCATTGGATTGGCATAACAAAGTAAGCAGTTATGGCTTAGGTACATACATCATACAATAGCAGATAATTAGAGTTGCATAGATTACATACATGTGACCAATTGTATAACTTAACAACTTGGCTATTGAGAATTATAGTCCAGATGAGGAGAGGATGTATGTTCTTTTCTTGTTTACTCCGGTGCCCTATTGACATTCTCAGACCAGCCATGAACAGAACGTCAAATAATATTTGAGCGTACAAAAGAAATAGACTTGTAAGAGAGATAAGAAAAAAGGATAAGAGTGTAAGTAAGAAAAGAGAGAGGGGGGGAGGGGGAGAAGCCTATCAATGTCCCAGTCTAGGACCTCAGCTTGTTATGTCTGAATTGTTAGGGCCCACCTGCGCCAAAGATCTCCAAGGGTCCCATGTCTGTGCAAATTTATCATGTTTCCTATCGATTCAGCTAGACATTTCCTCAAATCTGCAGATTTGAGTCACCTTAGCTGACAATTCATGTACGGATGGGGGATTGGTATCAAGCCAGTGAAGGGGAATTAATGTTTTAGCTGCTGCTATGATATGTGAGACTAAGTTCTTTTTTGAGGGGGAGTATTGCGTCGATGGGAGTGCAAGCACTACTAATTCCCTAGTAAGCTTAAAATCAGGGGTTGTAAGTTTCCTGATCAGATCCTCTACATCTCTCCAATAGGGCTGGATCAGTGTGCAGTCCCACCAGATGTGTGACAGGGACCCTATGCCTTCTCCACACCTCCAGCATTCCCTGGTGGACGACAGGCCTCTTTTGTACAAAAAGTCAGGGGTTTTATACCACCTTGATAGGAGTTTGAAATGGTTCTCCTGTAGACGGGTACATCTAGAAAAACCACGAGAACCTCTTAGTATCTGTTTTATTTCAGCAGCCATCAGGACCCTATCCAACTCCTTTTCCCACTCCCTGATGTACACCGGCTTTAGAGCTTCACCCTCACTTCCCACCACCGGGTAGAGTTTTGACACTTTCCTAACTGCAGAGACTGGTGACAAGAAACTTTTTTCTAATTCAGTCAAGGACCTTTGGAGAAGGTACTTCACTGTCAACTCCCCACACACAGCTTTAATATGCGGCTTAACTAAGAAGAAACCTGGAGATTCAGTGACCGAGCTCGGAAGCGCTTTCAGGATGGAGACTTCAAAATTCGGGGCAATGTCTCCTAGCTTTACCAATGTAAGGAGGTTCCATAAATGCGGTTTATCTAAGTTGCCGTGGTTTAAAAGGTCTGGTAACAGGCTCACTGGTAGTAGAGGTGATGGGTCAGGTGCCAGTTGTCCCTTCATTTCTCTCCACACTTCACAAAGACCTTTAAACAATGGGTCTAAAGTCTTGTCATTTAGGACGCTCCTCTCTGGGAGCCACAAGTGTTTTTGAAAAACCTTCCCTACACTGTGACTGCAAATGGCTTGGACATCCGGACGTCTTTTTGGCTCTGCCATTTCGAGCCATCTATTGAGCTGTATCGCTTTATAGTACTTAGCCACATCTGGTAGGCCTAGTCCTCCTTTTTCTTTGCTTCTGACTAGGATTTCATGTGATATCCTGGGTTTCCTGCCATTCCACAATAACTTGGAAAACATACTTTTCATATTCTTAAAGAATGATTTGGGAAGCCATATCGGGACCAGCTGCATAGTATAGAGGACTTTTGGCATGACGTTTGCCTTCAGGGCGTTCTTTCGCCCCATCCAAGAAAGATAAGGGAGATTGTATGTTTGTAACAAACGCTGTATGTCCCCCAAGAGAGGGGTGTAATTTTGTTGGTATAGGTCGTTGATGTTCCTGGGGATTAGTATCCCTAGATATTTAATTGGTCCTTTGGTCCAATGAAATGGAAGCCGGGCCCGCAAGGAGGTGGTTTTGGATTCAGGGAGGGAGATGTTCAATATCTCTGATTTAGAGTGGTTGACTTTAAAATCTGATAGAGAGCTGTATTCGGCTATTTTCCCAACTAACGGATCTAACCCTTTCTCCGGGTCCATTATCAGGAACAGTAAGTCATCAGCGAATGCAGTACATTTCAGTTCCCTGTCACCATATTTAACACCTGAGATTTCTGGGGTCTGTCTAACTAGTTGCTGGAGCGACTCCACTACTAAGATAAACAAGGAGGGGGACAAGGGACAGCCCTGCCTAGTTCCGTTCGTTATGTCAAAGGATGGTGAGAGCGTGCCATTTACTTTCAGTCTGGCATATGGGTTTTGGTAGAGAGTAAATATCGCTCTAATAAATGCATCTGGGAAGGCAAAGCGCTGGAGAGTTAATTTCATGAACAGCCAATTGACTCTGTCAAACGCCTTTTCGGCGTCGATACTTAGTAAGGCTAAGGGTAGTTTTTTTCTGTGTGCCATATTTATAGCATGAAATATCCTGTGAGAGTTATCTTTTCCCTCTCGACCCTGGATAAAGCCAGATTGTTCATTGCCAATCAAAGCTGGCAGGAACTTACTTAGTCTACTGGCCAAAATCTTGGCTCATAGTTTTAAATCCAGGTTCAGAAGGGAAATCGGGCGATAGCTGCCGCAATTCAAGGGGTCTTTACCCTCTTTTGGTATCAAAGTGACATAAGATTCAAGCGTCTGTTTAGGCAGAGAGTTTCCCTGCATGAGTGCATTGCACAATTCGGTAAACCTAGGGATGAGGATATCCTGAAATTTTTTGTAATAGAGTAGGGGGAGACCATCTGGACCAGGGCTTTTTCCGGGGGGGAAGGTTTTGAGTGTGTTAATTACTTCCTCAGCCGATATCGGGCCGACAAGGTAATTTGAGTCCTCTGGTGTGATAGTCGGGAGATGAAGGGAGTTTAGGAAGTTTCTGATGCGGTTCTCTCTTTGGAGTTCCTCATCAATAGATCCCATCTGGTGTAAGTTGTATAGTTTTGACTAGAACTCTTTAAAGGCTTTGGCTATTTAATCAAATTGCCGTTCAGCTGCTTAATAGAGGAGCTGTGCGTGACATTCTTGACTTTCTTAAGTAAGGATGACATCAACTTTCCTCCTTTATCTCTAACCTGCGATTTCTGAGGCTGGTGATTTGGATGAACTTATCCTCTGTAGCAAAGGTGACTCTTGGTCTTCCTTTCCTGGGGTGGTCCGCATGTGAACCAGTTTCTTTGTAGTGCTTGATGGTTTTTGTGACTGCTTTTTTCTTGCCATAATACAAATTCTAACAGTCTATTCAGTAGGACTATCAGCTGTGTATCCACCTGACTTCTCCACAACACAACTGATGGTCCCAACCCCATTTATAAGGCAAGAAATCCCACTTATTAAACCTGACAGGGCACACCTATGAAGTTAAAACCATTTCAGGTGACTACCTCTTGAAGCTCATCAAGAGAATGCCAAGAGTGTGCAAAGCAGTAATCAAAGCAAAAGGTGGCTACTTTGAAGAACCTAGAATATGACATATTTTCAGTTGTTTCACACTTTTTTGTTATGTATATAATTCCACATGTGTTAATTCATAGTTGTGATGCCTTCAGTGTGAATCTACAATTTTCATAGTCATGAAAATAAAGAAAACTCTTTGAATGAGAAGGTGTGTCCAAACTTTTGGTCTGTACTGTATATATACATATATACATATATATATATATATATATATATATATATATATATATATATGTACTCTTGCACGAAACACTGACAACTATTCAATTGTGACCAACATTGATTATGGAGTAGTTTAATGTTATTTGTTACTACTTGTAAATGTCATAACATTTGCTGAAATATACTGTCAAAATGAAAAAAAAAAAGAAAAAAAAAAAAAAAGAAAGGATTTGTTCGAGTAGTGTTTGTCACTTTGTATAGAGGCGGTATCTCAACAGAACCGCATACCTCTCCTTCAAATTACAACTGTACTATATGGAAATTATATTATAGGTATATCACACTCCTGTCTCAATGAGTTTTTTGGGGAAGCAACTGGAATATCACACCAGTTGAAATTATTTGTTTGAGTAGCATTTGTCGCTCTGTATAGCTGGGGTATTTCAGCAGAACAGCACACAACTCCTGTAAATTACAAACGTACTATATGGAAATTAATTTATGAGTATATCACACCCCTGCCTCATTCAGTTTTTTTTTTGGGGGGGGGGGGGGCAAATGGTATATCACACCAGTTGAAATTATTTGTTCCAATAGCGCTTGTCCCTTTTTATAGCTGGAGTATCTCAACAGAACCTCACACAACTTCTGCAAATTACAAATGTACTATATAGAAATTACTTTATGAGTATATCACACCCCTTCCTCATTCAGTCTTTTTGGGGGGCAACTGGTATATGACACCAGTTGAAATTATTTGTTTAAGTAGCGTTTGTCACTCTCTATGGCTGGGGTAGCTAAGCAGAAACACACACAACTTCAATAAATTACAAAGATACTCTATGGAAATCATATTATAGGTATATCACACCCCTGCATTATTTTTTTTATTTTTTTAGGTAGGAATCTGATATATCACACCAGTTGAAATTATTTGTTCAAATAGCCTTTGTCACTCTGTATAGTTGGGGTATCCCAGCAGAACAGCCCACAACTCCTGCAAATTACGAATGTACTATATGGAAATTATTTTATGACTATATCACACCCCTGCCTCATTTAGTTTTTTTGGGGGGCAACTATTTGTTCCAATAGTGTTTGTCACTCTCTATAGCTGGGGTATCTCCGCAGAAACGCACACAACTCCCGAAAATTACGAATGTACTATATGGAAATTATATTATAGGTATATCACACCCCTGCCTCATTCAGATTTTTGGGTGGGCAACTGGTATATCACACCAGTTGAAATTATTTGTTTAAGCTGCGTTTGTCCCTCTGTATAGTTGGGGTATCTCAGCAGAACCGCACACAACTTCCACAAATTACAAATGTACTATATGGAAATTATATTATAGGTCTATCACAACCCTGCATCAATTATTTTTTTAGGGGGGCAAATGGTATATTACATCAGATGAAATTATTTGTTCAAATAGCGTTTGTCCCTCTGTATAGTTGGGGTATCCCAGCAAAACCACACACAACTCCTGCAAATTACAAATGTATTATATGGAAATTATTTTATGAGCATATCACACCCCTACTAGTGATGAGCGGCAGGAGTCATATTCGAATTCGCGATATTTTGCAAATATTTTTTAGAATATTCATTGAAAATTTGCGGGTTTTTTTGCTCGAAAAATCGGCAAAGTAATGATTGTGTAATATGCAAATTTTCGTAATTCGATTTTTCGGATTCAAATTTTTTTGCGAATTTTTCAACTTTTAGACAAAGAAGATTATAGCACTATATTAGCTAAATTGCTCTATATTCGATTTTTTGCGAATATTTGCTATATTGCTATAACTTAGTTTTTTCGAATATTCGTAATATTCTAAAACAAGAATATATAGCAATATAGCGAATATTCGAAAAAAAAAATGAATATAGAGCAATTTAGCTAATATAATATAATCTTTTTTTTTATAGTTGTAATTTTTTTCCAATCTGAGCTTCAGATGAGAAAAAAATTGCAGCTATTAGACAAAGAAGATTATAGCACTATATTAGCTAAATTGCTCTATATTGGTTTTTTTTTCGAATATTCGCTATATTGCTATAACCTTGTTTTTTCGAATATTTGTAATATTCTAAAAACAAGAATATATAGCAATATAGCGAATATTCGAAAAAACTAATATAGGGCAAAATTTGCAAGCACTACTACTCCTAAAGTCAAGTATATTGCAGCCTTCTAATTGGCCCACAAGCTAGAAGCAGGGAGGGATCATGTGTACGGATAAAAAAATAAAAAAAAGGGGAAAAAAAAGGATTTTTTTTTTGAATATTCAAAATTACGAATATATAACTATATTCAAAATTTTCGAATTACCTATATTCACAATGAAAATTCGAAATTCGAATATTCGTGATCACTATCCCCTACCTCATTTAGTGTTTTGGGGGGGCAACATGTATATCACAGCAGTTGAAATTATTTGTTCCAATAGCGTTTTTCCCTTTGTATAGCTTAGGTATCTCAGCAAAACCGCACACAACTCCTGCAAATTACAAATGTACTATATAGAAATTATTTTATGAGCATATCACACCCCTACCTCATTTAGTGTTTTGGGGGAGCAACATGTATATCACAGCAGTTGAAATGATTTGTTCCAATAGCGTTTTTCCCTTTGCATAGCTTAGGTATCTCATCAGAACCACACACAACTCCTACAAATTACTATATGGAAATTATATTATAGGTGTATCACACCCCTGCCTCAATCAGTTTTATTGGGGGGGCAACTGGTTTTTCGCACCAGTTGAAATTATTTGTTCCAATAGCGTTTTTCCATCTGTATAGCTGGGGTATCTCTGCAGAACCTCACACAACTCCTGCAAATTTTAAAAGTACTATATGGAAATTATTTTATGAGTATATCACACCCCTGCCTCATTCAGATTTTTGGGCTGGCAACTGGTATATCACACCAGTTGAAAGTTTTTGTTCCAATATTGTTGCACTGTTTAGCTGGAGTATCTCAGCAGAACCACACACAACCCCTTGAAATTACTAATGTAATATATTGAAATTATATTATAGGTATATCACACCCCTGCCTCAATTAGTTTTTTTGGGGGGGCAACTGGTATACCACTCCATTTGAAATTATTTGTTCCAATCGCTTTTCTCTCCCTGTATAGCTGGGGTATCTTAACAGAACCGCACACAACTCCTGCAAATTGCAAATGTAATACAGTTGCAAGAAAAAGTATGTGAACCCTTTGGAATTATATGGATTTCTGCACAAATTGGTCATAAAATGTGATCTGATCTTCATCCAAGTCACAACAATAGACAATCACAGTCTGCTTAAACTAATAACACGCAAAGAATTAAATGTTACCATGTTTTTATTGAACACACCATGTATACATTCACAGTGCAGGTGGAAAAAATATGTGAACCCCTAGACTAATGAGATCTCCAAGAGCTAATTGGAGTGAGGTGTCAGCCAACTGGAGTCCAATCAATGAGATGATATTGGAGGTGTTGGTTACAGCTGCCCTGCCCTATAAAAAATACACACCAGTTCTGGGTTTACTTTTCACAAGAAGCATTGCCTGATGTGAATGATGCCTCACACAAAAGAGCTCTCAGAAGACCTGCGATTAAGAATTGTTGACTTGCATAAAGCTGGAAAGCCTTGCTGTTCATCAGTCCATGGTAAGACAAATTGTCTATAAATGGAGGAAGTTCAGCACTGCTGCTACTCTCCCTAGGAGTGGCCGTCCTGTAAAGATGACTGCAAGAGCACAGCGCAGACTGCTCAATGAGGTGAAGAAGAATACTAGAGTGTCAGCTAAAGACTTACAAAAGTCTCTGGCATATGCTAACATCCCTGTTAGCGAATCTACGATACGTAAAACACTAAACAAGAATGGATTTCATGGGAGGATACCACAAAGGAAGCCACTGCTGTCCAAAAAAAACATTGCTGCACGTTTACAGTTTGCACAAGAGCACCTGGATGTTCCACAGCAGTACTGGCAAAATATTTTGTGGACAGATGAAACCAAAGTTGAGTTGTTTGGAAGAAACACCCAGCACTATGTGTGGAGAAAAAGAGGCACAGCACACCAACATCAAAACCTCATCCCAACTGTGAAGTATGGTGGTGGGGGCATCATGGTTTGGGGCTGCTTTCCTGCAGCAGGGCCTGGATGGATTGCTATCATCGAAGGAAAAAATTAATTTCCAAGTTTATCAAGACATTTTGCAGGAGAACGTAAGCCCATCTGTCCACCAGCTGAAGATCAACAGAAGATGGGCGTTGCAACAGGACAACGACCCAAAGCATAGAAGTAAATCAACAACAGAATGGTGTAAACAGAAGAAATACACCTTTTGGAGTGTGCCAGTCAGAGTCCTGACATCAACCCAATTGAGATGCTGTGGCATGACCTCAAGAAAGCGATTCACACCAGACATCCCAAGAATATTGCTGAACTGAAAAAGTTCTATAAAGAGGAATGGTCAAGAATTACTCCTGACCGTTGTGCACGTCTGATTTGCAGCTATAGGAAACGTTTGGTTGAAGTTATTGCTGCCAAAGGAGGTTCAACCAGTTATTAAATCCAAGGGTTCACATACTTTTTCCACCTGCACCGTGAATGTTTACATGGTGTGTTTAATAAAAACATGGTAACATTTAATTCTCTGTGTGTTATTAGTTTAAACAGACTGTGATTGTCTATGAATTAGATGACTTAGATGAAGATTAGATCACATTTTATGACCAATTTGTGCAGAAATCCATATCATTCCAAAGGGTTCACATACTTTTTCTTGCAACTGTATATGGAAATGATATTATAGGTATATCACACCCCTACCTGAATCAGCTTTTTTGGGGGGCAACTGGTATATCACAACAGTTGAAATTGTTTGTTCCAATAGCGTTTGTCACTCTGTATAGCTGGAGTATCTCAGCAGAATCACACAGAACTCCTGCAAATTACAAATGTACTATATAGAAATTATTTTATGAGTATATCACACCCCTGCATTATTTAGTTTTTTTTTTGGGGGGGGGGGGGGCAACTGGTATATCACACCAGTTGAAATTATTTGTTCCAATAGCGTTTGTCCCTCTATATAGCTGGGGTATCTCAGCAGAACCGCTCACAACTCCTACAAATTATGAATGTACTATATGAAAATAATATTATAGGTATATCACATCCTTGCCTCAATCAGTCTTTTTGGGGGGAAACTGGTATATGACACCAGTTGAAATTATTTGTTTAAGTAGAGTTTGTCACTCTCTATAGCTAGGGTATCTAAGCAGAAACACAAACAACTTCTATAAATTACAAATGTACTATATGGAAATCATATTATTGGCATATCACACCCCTGCCTCAATCAGTTTTTTGGGGGGTCAACTGGTTTTTCGCACCAGTTGAAATTATTTGTTCAAATAGCGTTTGTCAATCTGTTTAGCTGTTGTATCTCAGCAGAACCGCACACAACTCCTGCAAATTACAAATGTACTCTTTGGAAATTATTTTATGAGTATATCACACCACTGCATAAATTAGTTTTTTTGGGGGGGCAACTGGTATATCACACCAGTTGAACTCATTTGTTCAAATTGCTATTGTCCTTCTGTATATTTGGGGTATCCCAGTAGGGATGAGCGAACTCGAACTGTATAGTTCGGGTTCGTACCGAATTTTGGGGTGTCCGTGACACGGACCCGAACCCGGACATTTTCGTAAAAGTCCGGGTTCGGGTTCGGTGTTCGTCGCTTTCTTGGCGCTTTTGTGACGCTTTCTTGGCGCTTTTTGAAAGGCTGCAAAGCAGCCAATCAACAAGCGTCATACTACTTGCCCCAAGAGGCCATCACAGCCATGCCTACTATTGGCATGGCTGTGATTGGCCAGAGCACCATGTGACCCAGCCTCTATTTAAGCTGGAGTCACATAGCGCCGCCCGTCACTCTGCTCTGATTAGCGTAGGGAGAGGTTGCGGCTGCGACAGTAGGGCGAGATTAGGCAGAATAACTCCTCCAAAGGACTTGATTAACTGATCGATCTGCAGCTGTGGATCATTGAGCTGCTGATCCTCAATTGCTCACTGTTTTTAGGCTGCACAGACCGTTTGTCAGTCTCATTTTTCTGGGGTGATCGGCGGCCATTTTGTGTCTTGTGGTGCGCCAGCACAAGCTGCGACCAAGTGCATTTAACCCTCAATGGTGTGGTTGTTTTTTGGCTAAAGCCTACATCAGGGTGAAGCTGTCACACCAAGTGCATTTAACCAGCAATAGTCTGTTCATTTTTTGGCCATATACAAAATCAGGGGCAAGCTGCGCCTGTCACCAAGTGCATTTAACCCTCAATGGTGTGGTTGTTTTTTGGCTAAAGCCTACATCAGGGTGAAGCTGTGACACCAAGTGCATTTAACCAGCAATAGTCTGTTCATTTTTTGGCCATATACAAAATCAGGGGCAAGCTGCGCCTGTCACCAAGTGCATTTAACCCTCAATGGTGTGGTTGTTTTTTGGCTAAAGCCTACATCAGGGTGAAGCTGTCACACCAAGTGCATTTAACCAGCAATAGTCTGTTCATTTTTTGGCCATATACAAAATCAGGGGCAAGCTGCGCCTGTCACCAAGTGCATTTAACCCTCAATGGTGTGGTTGTTTTTTGGCTAAAGCCTACATCAGGGTGAAGCTGTCACACCAAGTGCATTTAACCAGCAATAGTCTGTTTATTTTTTGGCCATATCCCAGTCTAATTCTGTCACTAAATCCATACCGGTCACCCAGCGCCTAAATACTAGGCCTCAAATTTATATCCAGCTAAATCTGTCCCTAGTGCTGTAGCTGGGCGAGTTATTTAGTGTCCGTTCAAGCACATTTCTTGTTCTGGGTTGAAATACAATTCCCAATTTAGCAATTTCATAATTTAGTGGTTCCTGCTATATCAGAGCTATTTGAAATCTATCCCAAAAAGGGTATATAATATTGAAGGTGCACATTGGGTCATTCAGAATAACTTCACACACACCCGCTACTGTGTATTTCCAAGTCTAATTCTGTCACTAAACCCATACCTGTCACCCAGCGCCTAAATACTAGGCCTCAAATTTAAATCCCTCTAAATCTCTCGTTACCGCTGTACTGTTGTTGCTGGGCAAGATATTTAGTGTCCGTCAAAGCACATTTTTTGTTCTGGGTTGAAGTACAATTCCCAATTTAGCAATTTCATAATTTAGTGGTTTCTGCTATATCAGAGCTATTTGAAATCTATCCCTAAAAGGGTATATAATATTGAAGGTGCACATTGGGTCATTCAGAATAACTTCACACACACGCTTCTGTGCATTTCCAAGTCTAATTCTGTCACTAAATCCATACCGGTGACCCAGCGCCTAAATACTAGGCCTCAAATTTAAATCCCTCTAAATCTCTCGTTACCCACCGCTGTACTGTTGTTGCTGGGCAAGATATTTAGTGTCCGTCAAAGCACATTTTTTGTTCTGGGTTGAAGTACAATTCCCAATTTAGCAATTTCATAATTTAGTGGTTTCTGCTATATCAGAGCTATTTGAAATCTATCCCTAAAAGGGTATATAATATTGAAGGTGCACATAGGGTCATTCAGAATAACTTCACACACACCCGCTACTGTGTATTTCCAAGTCTAATTCTGTCACTAAACCCATACCTGTCACCCAGCGCCTAAATACTAGGCCTCAAATTTAAATCCCTCTAAATCTCTCGTTACCGCTGTACTGTTGTTGCTGGGCAAGATATTTAGTGTCCGTCAAAGCACATTTTTTGTTCTGGGTTGAAGTACAATTCCCAATTTAGCAATTTCATAATTTAGTGGTTTCTGCTATATCAGAGCTATTTGAAATCTATCCCTAAAAGGGTATATAATATTGAAGGTGCACATAGGGTCATTCAGAATAACTTCACACACACGCTTCTGTGCATTTCCAAGTCTAATTCTGTCACTAAATCCATACCGGTGACCCAGCGCCTAAATACTAGGCCTCAAATTTATATCCCGCTAAATCTCTCGTTACCGCTGTACTGTTGTTGCTGGGCAAGATATTTAGTGTCCGTCAAAGCACATTTTTTGTTCTGGGTTGAAGTACAATTCCCAATTTAGCAATTTCATAATTTAGTGGTTCCTGCTATATCAGAGCTATTTGAAATCTATCCCAAAAAGGGTATATAATATTGAAGGTGCACATTGGGTCATTCAGAATAACTTCACACACACCCGCTACTGTGTATTTCCAAGTCTAATTCTGTCACTAAACCCATACCTGTCACCCAGCGCCTAAATACTAGGCCTCAAATTTAAATCCCTCTAAATCTCTCGTTACCGCTGTCCTGTTGTAGCTGGGAAAGTTATTTAGTGCCCGTCAAAGCACATTTTTTGTTCTGGGTTGAAGTACAATTCCCAATTTAGCAATTTCATAATTTAGTGGTTCCTGCTATATCAGAGCTATTTGAAATCTATCCCAAAAAGGGTATATAATATTCAAGGTGCACATTGGGTCATTCAGAATAACTTCACACACACGCTTCTGTGCATTTCCAAGTCTAATTCTGTCACTAAATCCATACCGGTCACCCAGCGCCTAAATACTAGGCCTCAAATTTATATCCCGCTGAATTTGAATACAATACATTGGGCCAAATAATATATTTGTTGTTGTGGTGAACCATAACAATGAGAAAAACATCTAGTAAGGGACGCGGACGTGGACATGGTCGTGGTGGTGTTAGTGGACCCTCTGGTGCTGGGAGAGAACGTGGCCGTTCTGCCACATCCACACGTCCTAGTGTACCAACTACCTCAGGTCCCAGTAGCCGCCAGAATTTACAGCGATATATGGTGGGGCCCAATGCCGTTCTAAGGATGGTAAGGCCTGAGCAGGTACAGGCATTAGTCAATTGGGTGGCCGACAGTGGATCCAGCACGTTCACATTATCTCCCACCCAGTCTTCTGCAGAAAGCGCACAGATGGCGCCTGAAAACCAACCCCATCAGTCTGTCACATCACCCCCATGCATACCAGGGAAACTGTCTCAGCCTCAAGTTATGCAGCAGTCTCTTATGCTGTTTGAAGACTCCGCTGGCAGGGTTTCCCAAGGGCATCCACCTAGCCCTTCCCCAGCGGTGAAAGACATAGAATGCACTGACGCACAACCACTTATGTTTCCTGATGATGAGGACATGGGAATACCACCTCAGTATGTCTCTGATGATGACGAAACACAGGTGCCAACTGCTGCGTCTTTCTGCAGTGTGCAGACTGAACAGGAGGTCAGGGATCAAGACTGGGTGGAAGACGATGCAGGGGACGATGAGGTCCTAGACCCCACATGGAATGAAGGTCGTGCCACTGACTTTCACAGTTCGGAGGAAGAGGCAGTGGTGAGACCGAGCCAACAGCGTAGCAAAAGAGGGAGCAGTGGGCAAAAGCAGAACACCCGCCGCCAAGAGACTCCGCCTGCTACTGACCGCCGCCATCTGGGACCGAGCACCCCAAAGGCAGCTTCAAGGAGTTCCCTGGCATGGCACTTCTTCAAACAATGTGCTGACGACAAGACCCGAGTGGTTTGCACGCTGTGCCATCAGAGCCTGAAGCGAGGCATTAACGTTCTGAACCTGAGCACAACCTGCATGACCAGGCACCTGCATGCAAAGCATGAACTGCAGTGGAGTAAACACCTTAAAACCAAGGAAGTCACTCAGGCTCCCCCTGCTACCTCTTCTGCTGCTGCCGCCTCGGCCTATTCTGCTGCTGCCGCCTCGGCCTCTTCCTCCGCCTCTGGAGGAACGTTGGCACCTGCCGCCCAGCAAACAGGGGATGTACCACCAACACCACCACCACCACCTCCGTCACCAAGCGTCTCAACCATGTCACACGCCAGCGTTCAGCTCTCCATCTCACAAACATTTGATAGAAAGCGTAAATTCCCACCTAGCCACCCTCGATCCCTGGCCCTGAATGCCAGCATTTCTAAACTACTGGCCTATGAAATGCTGTCATTTAGGCTGGTGGACACAGACAGCTTCAAACAGCTCATGTCGCTTGCTGTCCCACAGTATGTTGTTCCCAGCCGGCACTACTTCTCCAAGAGAGCCGTGCCTTCCCTGCACAACCAAGTATCCGATAAAATCAAGTGTGCACTGCGCAACGCCATCTGTAGCAAGGTCCACCTAACCACAGATACGTGGACCAGTAAGCACGGCCAGGGACGCTATATCTCCCTAACTGCACACTGGGTAAATGTAGTGGCAGCTGGGCCCCAGGCGGAGAGCTGTTTGGCGCACGTCCTGCCGCCGCCAAGGATCGCAGGGCAACATTCTTTGCCTCCTGTTGCCACCTCCTCCTTCTCGGCTTCCTCCTCCTCTTCTTCCACCTGCTCATCCAGTCAGCCACACACCTTCACCACCAACTTCAGCACAGCCCGGGGTAAACGTCAGCAGGCCATTCTGAAACTCATATGTTTGGGGGACAGGCCCCACACCGCACAGGAGTTGTGGCGGGGTATTGAACAACAGACCGACGAGTGGTTGCTGCCGGTGAGCCTCAAGCCCGGCCTGGTGGTGTGTGATAATGGGCGAAATCTCGTTGCAGCTCTGGGACTAGCCAATTTGACGCACATCCCTTGCTTGGCGCATGTGCTGAATTTGGTGGTGCAGAAGTTCATTCACAACTACCCCGACATGTCAGAGCTGCTGCATAAAGTGCGGGCCGTCTGTTCGCGCTTCCGGCGTTCACATCCTGCCGCTGCTCGCCTGTCTGCGCTACAGCGTAACTTCGGCCTTCCCGCTCACCGCCTCATATGCGACGTGCCCACCAGGTGGAACTCCACCTTGCACATGCTGGACAGACTGTGCGAGCAGCAGCAGGCCATAGTGGAGTTTCAGCTGCAGCACGCACGGGTCAGTCGCACTACAGAACAGCACCACTTCACCACCAATGACTGGGCCTCCATGCGAGACCTGTGTGCCCTGTTGCGCTGTTTCGAGTACTCCACCAACATGGCCAGTGGCGATGACACCGTTATCAGCGTTACAATACCACTTCTATGTCTCCTTGAGAAAACACTTAGGGCGATGATGGAACAGGAGGTGGCCCAGGAGGAGGAGGAGGAGGATGAGGAAGAGGGGTCATTTTTAGCACTTTCAGGCCAGTCTCTTCGAAGTGACTCAGAGGGAGGTTTTTTGCAACAGCAGAGGCCAGGTACAAATGTGGCCAGCCAGGGCCCACTACTGGAGGACGAGGAGGACGAGGATGAGGAGGAGGTGGAGGAGGATGAGGATGAAGCATGGTCACAGCGGGGTGGCACCCAACGCAGCTCGGGTCCATCACTGGTGCGTGGCTGGGGGGAAAGGCAGGACGATGACGATACGCCTCCCACAGAGGACAGCTTGTCCTTACCCCTGGGCAGCCTGGCACACATGAGCGACTACATGCTGCAGTGCCTGCGCAACGACAGCAGAGTTGCCCACATTTTAACCTGTGCGGACTACTGGGTTGCCACCCTGCTGGATCCACGCTACAAAGACAATGTGCCCACCTTACTTCCTGCACTGGAGCGTGATAGGAAGATGCGCGAGTACAAGCGCACGTTGGTAGACGCGCTACTGAGAGCATTCCCAAATGTCACAGGGGAACAAGTGGAAGCCCAAGGCCAAGGCAGAGGAGGAGCAAGAGGTCGCCAAGGCAGCTGTGTCACGGCCAGCTCCTCTGAGGGCAGGGTTAGCATGGCAGAGATGTGGAAAACTTTTGTCAACACGCCACAGCTAACTGCACCACCACCTGATACGCAACGTGTTAGCAGGAGGCAACATTTCACTAACATGGTGGAACAGTACGTGTGCACACCCCTCCACGTACTGACTGATGGTTCGGCCCCATTCAACTTCTGGGTCTCTAAATTGTCCACGTGGCCAGAGCTAGCCTTTTATGCCTTGGAGGTGCTGGCCTGCCCGGCAGCCAGCGTTTTGTCTGAACGTGTATTCAGCACGGCAGGGGGCGTCATTACAGACAAACGCAGCCGCCTGTCTACAGCCAATGTGGACAAGCTGACGTTCATAAAAATGAACCAGGCATGGATCCCACAGGACCTGTCCGTCCCTTGTCCAGATTAGACATTAACTACCTCCCCATAACCATATATTATTGGACTCCAGGGCACTTCCTCATTCAATCCTATTTTTATTTTCATTTTACCATTATATTGCGATGCTACCCAAAGTTGAATGAACCTCTCCTCTGCCTGTGTGCTAGGCCTAAATATATGCCAATGGACTGTTGCAGTGGTGGCTGACATGAAGCCTGATTCTCTGCTATGACATGCAGACTAATTCTCTGCTGACATGAAGCCAGATTGTCTGTTACGGGACCTCTCTCCTCTGCCTGGGTGCTGGGCCTAAATTTATGACAATGGACTGTTGCAGTGGTGGCTGACGTGAAGCCTGATTCTCTGCTATGACATGCAGACTGATTCTCTGCTGACATGAAGCCAGATCCTCTGTTACGGGACCTCTCTCCTCTGCCTGGGTGCTGGGCCTAAATTTATGACAATGGACTGTTGCAGTGGTGGCTGACGTGAAGCCTGATTCTCTGCTATGACATGCAGACTGATTCTCTGCTGACATGAAGCCAGATCCTCTTTTACGGGACCTCTCTCCTCTGCCTGGGTGCTGGGCCTAAATTTATGACAATGGACTGTTGCAGTGGTGGCTGACGTGAAGCCTGATTCTCTGCTATGACATGCAGACTGATTCTCTGCTGACATGAAGCCAGATCCTCTTTTACGGGACCTCTCTCCTCTGCCTGGGTGCTGGGCCTAAATTTATGACAATGGACTGTTGCAGTGGTGGCTGACGTGAAGCCTCATTCTCTGCTATGACATGCAGACTGATTCTCTGCTGACATGAAGCCAGATCCTCTGTTACGGGACCTCTCTCCTCTGCCTGGGTGCTGGGCCTGAATATATGCCAATGGACTGTTGCAGTGGTGGGTGACGTGAAGCCTCATTCTCTGCTATGACATGCAGACTAATTCTCTGCTGACATGAAGCCAGATTGTCTGTTACGGGACCTCTCTCCTCTGCCTGTGTGTGTGCTGGGCCTAAATATATGCCAATGGACTGTTGCAGTGGTGGCTGACGTGAAGCCTCATTCTCTGCTATGACATGCAGACTGATTCTCTGCTGACATGAAGCCAGATCCTCTGTTACGGGACCTCTCTCCTCTGCCTGGGTGCTGGGCCTAAATTTATGACAATGGACTGTTGCAGTGGTGGCTGACGTGAAGCCTGATTCTCTGCTATGACATGCAGACTGATTCTCTGCTGTCATGAAGCCAGATTGTCTGTTACGGGACCTTTCTCCTCTACCTGGGTTCTGGGCCTAAATTTATGAAAATTGACTCTTACAGTGGTGGGTGACGTGAAGCCTGATTCTCTGCTATGATATGAAGACTGATTCTCTGCTGACATGAAGCCAGATTGTCTGTTACGGGACCTTTCTCCTCTGCCTGGGTTCTGGGCCTAAATTTATGAAAATTGACTCTTACAGTGGTGGGTGACGTGAAGCCTGATTCTCTGCTATGATATGAAGACTGATTCTCTGCTGACATGAAGCCAGATTGTCTGTTACGGGACCTTTCTCCTCTGCCTGGGTTCTGGGCCTAAATTTATGAAAATTGACTCTTACAGTGGTGGGTGACGTGAAGCCTGATTCTCTGCTATGATATGAAGACTGATTCTCTGCTGACATGAAGCCAGATTGTCTGTTACGGGACCTTTCTCCTCTGCCTGGGTTCTGGGCCTAAATTTATGAAAATTGACTCTTACAGTGGTGGGTGACGTGAAGCCTGATTCTCTGCTATGATATGAAGACTGATTCTCTGCTGACATGAAGCCAGATTGTCTGTTACGGGACCTTTCTCCTCTGCCTGGGTTCTGGGCCTAAATTTATGAAAATTGACTCTTACAGTGGTGGGTGACGTGAAGCCTGATTCTCTGCTATGATATGAAGACTGATTCTCTGCTGACATGAAGCCAGATTGTCTGTTACGGGACCTTTCTCCTCTGCCTGGGTTCTGGGCCTAAATTTATGAAAATTGACTCTTACAGTGGTGGGTGACGTGAAGCCTGATTCTCTGCTATGATATGAAGACTGATTCTCTGCTGACATGAAGCCAGATTCTCTGTTACGGGACCTCTCTCCTCTGCCTGGGTGCTGGGCCTAAATTTATGACAATGGACTGTTGCAGTGGTGGCTGACGTGAAGCCTGATTCTCTGCTATGACATGCAGACTGATTCTCTGCTGACATGAAGCCAGATTCTCTGTTACGGGACCTCTCTCCTCTGCCTGTGTGTGTGCTGGGCCTAAATATATGCCAATGGACTGTTGCAGTGGTGGCTGACGTGAAGCCTCATTCTCTGCTATGACATGCAGACTAATTCTCTGCTGACATGAAGACAGATTCTCTGTTACGGGACCTCTCTCCTCTGCCTGGGTGCCGGGGCCTAAATATCTGAGAATGGACTGTTCCAGTGGTGGGTGACGGGAAGCCAGATTCTCTGCTATGGAACCTCTCTCCAATTGATTTTGGTTAATTTTTATTTATTTAATTTTTATTTTAATTCATTTCCCTATCCACATTTGTTTGCAGGGGATTTACCTACATGTTGCTGCCTTTTGCAGCCCTCTAGCTCTTTCCTGGGCTGTTTTACAGCCTTTTTAGTGCCGAAAAGTTCGGGTCCCCATTGACTTCAATGGGGTTCGGGTTCGGGACGAAGTTCGGATCGGGTTCGGATCCCGAACCCGAACATTTCCGGGATGTTCGGCCGAACTTCTCGAACCCGAACATCCAGGTGTTCGCTCAACTCTATATCCCAGCAGAACGACACACAACTCCTGCAAATTGCAAATGTACTAAATGGAAATTATTTTATGTGTATATCACACCCCAGCCTCATTTAGTTTTTGTGGTGGGCAACTGGTATATCACACCAGTTGAAATTATTTGTTCCAATAGTGTTTGTACCTCTGTATAGCTGGGGTATCTCAGCAGAACCACACACAACTCCTGCAAATTACAAATGTATTATATGGAAATTATATTATAGGTATATCACACCGCTTTCTCAATTATTTTTTTTGGGTGGCAACTGGTTTATTATACCAGTTGAAATTATTTGTTCCAATAGCGTTTGTCACTCTGTGTAGCTGTATAGCTGGGGTATCTCAGCAGAACCACACACAACTCCTACAAATTACCAATGTATATGCAAATTATATTATAGGTATATCACACCCCTGCGTCAATTAGTTAGCGGTTCGCCTGGGGGTTGTTTCTCTGCAAACTTTGGTAGTTCGCGATTCGCTGAACATATGGCGATATTCGCACCCACCTTACATTGTGAAGACCTTTGACTTATGACACATCCATCAGGTGATACAGGACAGCCAGTTAAGATGTTTCAGCACATGGACATACCCCCTATCTTTTGAATAATCCTGAGCTGGTCACCATTTTACATTTAGTCTTTTGCCAGTGTAGGGAGAGGTTGCTGTGTGGATCAGGGACAGGCTGTTAGTGACACCAAACGCTAACTAATAGGGCCACAAAAGTCCTTTGGGGTCCGGGGTTGTTCTAATTAGGGCGGGTGCTCTGTGGTTAGGCTATCAGGGCCAGAATAGCACCCCCTGTAGGGCAATATCAGGGACAGTTCTTTGCCCACCCTGTCCTTCAATACCACATCATCATCTAGCCCAGGGATAGATGTTTTTTGCTTTCCCTCCAGGAATCATCAATGTGCACTGGAACCCCACAGATTGTGGTAGGACATATGGTTTCTGATTTAGTCCCGATTTAGTCCCGCCGAGCACTTGTTATTGCCTACCACATCTATGCTTTTTGCTTTAATTTAATAATTTAATTTATTTAATTTTAAGGGATATCTTTTAGTGTCTATTCACACGTTCGCAAAATGGGTCCGCATCCGTTCAGCAATTTTGCGGAACGGGTGCAGACCCATTCATTTTCAATGGGGCCGGAATGTGCTGTCCGCATCCGCATTTGCGGATCAGCATCCGCGTTTGCGGATCTGCACTTCCGCATCTGTGCTTCCGTTTCCGCAAAAAAAATAGAACATGTCCTATTCTTGTCCGCAATTGTGGAATAGATTAGACATTTTCTATTATAGTGCCGGCGATATGCGGTCCTCAAATTGCCCAATGCACATTGCCAGTTTCCGTGTTTTGCGGATCCGCAATTTGCAGATCCGCAGAACACTTACTGAATGGACTCATTCAGACGGCCAAATGCTGTCTGCAAAAATGTGGATTTTTTTTTAAAGACAGTTCAGCATGTCCGTAATAAAATGATATCATTCAGTATTTTTGCAGACTCATAGACTTCAATGGGGCCGTGTCCTGATTTTCATGGACAAGTATAGGACATGTTTCCTTTGTTTTGCGGAACCGTCTAATAGAAAAGGGCCCCATAGAAGGAAATGGCTCAGCATTAGGGTTAAGCGAACTGGAACATTTCCGTAAAAGTTCAGGTTCGGTGTTTGGCGCTTTTTGAAAGGCTGCACAGCAGCCAATCAGCAAGCGGTTAACTGTCTGACCTTAGAAGCCATCTAATGGCATGGCTGTGATTGTCCAGAGCAGCATGTGACCCAGGCTTTATATAAGCTTGAGTCACATAGCGCTGCACGTCACTCTGCTGTTACAAGTGTAGGGAGAGGATGCTGCTGGACTTGTGATTTCAGGGAGAGAATAGGAGAGAATCTAACTCAGCGATCTACAGAGAAATAGTTGTGTGGGTGCAGGACACAATCGTTTTACCCTGCCCTGAGGCCATTGACCCCAAAAAATAAAAAAACTTTTATAATTCTGTTAGTTAGGTGGGTGGCGGCCTTTATATGCAAGATCCGTGCACCAGCACTGCATCTGAGCTTTTGGGACATTGCAAATCAAAATTTTTGGGCAAACTACAACATTTGGATTAGTCAGTGTGCAATTTAAAGTAGAAATACACCCATCATTTTCTGGGGTTTTAAAAGCAATTATTTTCAAAAAACAGTAGTTTCCAGATCTGCAAGAGTTAATTTCAAGTTTAATATATACTTCCTTTATATTTATGTTACAAAAAAAAAACAATTTTGGCAATTTACAACATCTTGATTAGTCAGTGTGCAATTTAAGATAGAAATACACCCATCATTTTCTGGGGTTTAAAAAACACACTTTTTTGACAAAAATCACTATTTTCAGGCCTTGCAGCATTATCACGTGTGAAATTGCAGGCTTATATACTGCTGTCAAATTCAGTAATTAAACAAACACCCGTTTGGGCACATACGATTTAGTTGGCAGCCTTTGATACAGATGTCATTGTGAGATACACCCTTAATATATTTGGGTTACATTCAGAGATTTGAAATACCGCCATTTGGTGCACCAATATTGAATTCAGGCCTACACTGTTTCAGGACCTGTGAGTCGAGATACACCCTCTACATACAGGGGTTTAATTCAGAGATTTGAAATAAAGCCATTTTAAATACAGCCATTTTGGGCAAAGAAATATTTACTTCAGGCCTACACTGGTTCAGGCCCTGTGAAATACTCCTTATACATACATGGGTTTGATTCAGGGATTTGAAATACAGCCATTTACAATACAGCCATTCAGTGCAAATAAATATTTACTTCAGGCCTACACTGGTTCAGACCGTGTGAGATACACCCTTTGCATACTGTCGTTCTATTCTACTATTAATTTAACACCCATTTAGGGCAAGATCCTAAATTAGAAAAATATGAGGAGAGCGTCAAATAAGGGACGTGGCCCAGGTCGTGGTGCTGCTGGTGGAGCTCCTGTTGCAGGGAGTGGACGTGGTCGAACTGTGCCAGCTACACACACAAGTCAAACCCCTTCCTCAGGTGCGAGTAGGCGACAAAACCTGCAGCTGTATTTGGTCAGACCTAATGCTGCTCTACGAACTGTGAGGCCTGAATAACTACAGGCGATAGTAGATTGGGTTGCTGACAGTGGATCCAGTTCCTTCACGCTGTCCCCCACCCAGTCTCCTGCTGAAAGACCACATTTAACACCTGCAGCCGATGTCCATCAGTCTTTCACCTCACCCCCTTGCAAATCAGCCAAGCAGTCTGAGCCCCAAATCATGCAGCAGTCTCTTCTGCTTTTTAATGACTCTGTTAGCAGGGTTTCCCAGGGCCATCCACCTAGCCCTGCCCCAGAAGTGGAAGAGATTGAGTGCACTGATGCCCAACCACTTATCTTTCAAGATGAGTACATGTGAGGACCATCGCAGCACATCTCGGATGATGATGAAACACAGGTGCCAACTGCTAGGGCTTACGAAAGTGTGCAGACCGACAAGGAGGGTAGGGATGAAGACTGGGTGGAAAATGATGTGGAGGACCATTAAGTCCTCGACCCCACATGGAATCAAGGTCATGCAAGTGACCTATGTAGTTCGGAGGAAGAGGCGGTGGTCGCACAGAGCCACCAGCACAGCAGAAGAGGGAGCAGGGTGCAAAAGTGGAGCAGCCGTCCTCTAGACAGTAAGCCTCCTACTGCCTACCACAGCAAGGGACCGAGCACACTAAAGCCAGCACCCTGGTGTGTCAGTTCTTTAGACAATGTGCTGACGACAAAACATGAGTGGTTTGCACGCTGTGCAATCAGAGCCTGAAGCGAGGCATAAACATTTTCAACCTGAGCACAACCTGCATGACCAGGCATTTAAGTGCAAAGCACGAGCTGCAGTGGAGTAGACACCTCAAAAACCAAGAAATGTCTCTGGCTCGTCCTGCTTCCTCTTCTGCTGCAGTTGCGGCCTCTTCATCCGCATTTGGAGTGACAATGTCACCTGCCACCCCACAAACAGAGAATCTGCCAGCAACACCAACACCTGGGTCACCAAGCATGTCCAGAATGTCCCACTGAAGCGTTCAGCTCTCCATATCCCAAACTCTGGAGAGGAAGAGGAAGTAACCCCCTACCCACCTGCGATCCCTAGCCCTGAATGACAGCATTTCTAAATTACTGGCCTTTGAAATGCTGTCATTCCGTCTGGTGGAGACGGATAGTTTTAGAGGTCTTATGGCAGTGGCTGTCCCACAGTATGTCGTGCCCAGCCGCCACTATTTTTTAAGGCAAGACATCCCTTCCCTTCACAACCAATTAGGGGACAAAATCAGGTGTGAACTGTGCAATGCCATCTGTGGCAAGGTGCACCTGACTACGGATACGTGGACCAGTAAGCACGGTCTCGGCCATTATATCTCCATAACAGCACACTGGGTAAATGCAGTGGCGGCTGGGCCTGAGGCGGATAGCAGTTGGGCACATGTCCTTCCACCACAGAGGATTGCAGGGCGCTTCATTTTGCCTCCTGTTGCCTCCTCCTCCTACTCTGCTTCCTCATCCTCTACCAGCTCCTCATCCGGTCAGCATAACACCTTCACCACCAACTTCAGCACAGCCAGGGGTAAACGACAGCCTGGTGCATGGTGCTGAATTTGGTGGTGCATTGATTCCTTAAAAATTACCCCGATATGTCAGAGCTTCTGCATAAAGTGTGGGCCGTCTGTACGCACATTTGGCGTTCTCACCCTGCTGCTGCTCGCCTCTCAGCGCTGCAGCGTAACTTCAGCCTTCCAGCTCACCGTCTCATATGCAACGTGCCCACAAGGTGGAACTCCACCTTGCACATGCTGGCCAGAATGTGCCAGCAGCAGGCGATAGTGGATTTTCAGCTGCAGCACGCACGGGTGAGTCGCTCAGCGGAACAGCACCACTTCACCACCAATGAATGGGCCTCCATGAGACACCTGTGTTCCTTGTTTCGCTGTTTCAAGTTCTCCACCAACATGGCCAGTGCCAATAATGCTGTTCTCAGCGTTACTATCCCACTTCTATGCCTCCTTGAAAAAACGCTCCTGGCGATGATGGAAGAGGATGTGGCACAGCAGGAGGAGTCGTTCTCAAGTGGCTCAGAGGGTGGGTTCCTGCACCCACAAACCCAAGGTATACAATTGTCCAGCCAGTGCACAGTTCTGGAGGAGTAGGAGGTGGAGAATGAGAAGGAGGAGATGCAGGAGGAGGAACCATGTTCACAGCAGGGTGGCACCCTGACCAGCTCATGGCCATCACTGGTGCGTGGATTAGGGGATACAGAGGACACAGATAATACACCTACCACAGAGGACAGCTTTTCGTTGCCTCTGGGCAGCCTGGCACACATGAGGGATTACATGCTACAGTGTCTCCGCAACGACAGCCGTGTTGCCCACATTCTAACTTGTGCTGATTACTAGGTGGCCACGCTGCTGGATCCTCGTTACAAGGACAACCTACCGCCATTAATTCCGTCACTAGAGCGTGATCGTAAGATGCGCAAGTATTAGCGCACGCTGGTAGACGTGATGCTGGTGGCATTCCCACCTGACAGCGGGGGCACAGTGGAAGCACAAGGCGAAGGTAGAGGACGAGGAAGAGGTCGCCAATGCAACATGGCCAAAATGTGGAAAAGCTTTGTCACAACAACCAGCACCACCAGCTGATATGGAACGCCTTAGGAGGAATCAGCATTTTGCCAGCATGGTGGAGCAGTATGTGTGCACGTGCCTACACGTACTGAATGACGGGTCTGCCCCCTTCAAATTGGGTACATGGCCTGAGCTTGCCCTTTATGCCTTGGAGGTGCTGGCCTGCCCTGCAGCCAGTGTATTATCTGAACGTGTGTTTAGCACAGCAGGGGGGCGTCATCACAGACAAGTGCAGCCGCCTGTCCACAGCCAATGTGGACAAGCTCACGTTCATTAAAATGAACCAGGCATGGATCCCTCAGGACTTGTCCGTACCTTGTGCAGAATAGACATGTATACCGGCACTAAGCAGCCATTGTTATACTGCAGCGCAATTGCTTATGTTTGTAATTTGGATATTTCACACTCTTTTGGAGTGTACCTTAATTTTACAAAATTAAATTAAAATAAAAAAAAACTGTGTTGGCTATCTCGTCCTCCTCCACCGCCGCTTCCACCTACTCCGCTACATCCACCTCCTCAAACTCCTACTCCATATGCAACTCCACCTCATAAATCCATGTATTTATTTTTACGTGTTTTATTTTATATCATTTCACTACTTTGTTATAAAAAATTTCTGGTGAAATGAACCAATTTTTGGGTATATAGTACCACTACTATACCTAGTAGGCTGGTTAAAATAAAATGTAAAAAATTGTCATTAACATTTTCTGGTGAAATGAACCAATTTTAGGGTGTATAGTACCACTGCTATACCTAGTTGGCCATTTAAAAGGAAAAAAAAGAATTGCCATTAACATTTTCGGGTGAAATTCACCAATTTTTGGGTGTATAGTATCACTGCTATACCTAGTAGGCCGGTAAAAATAAAATAAAATTGTCATTAACATTTTCGGGTGAAATTCTCCAATATTTGGGTGTATAGTACCACTGCTATACCTAGTACACCGGTAAAAAAATATAAATAAATTGTCAGTTACATTTTCTTGTGAAATTCACAATTTTTTGGGTCTCAAGTTCCATTGATATACCTAGTAGACAGGTTTAAAAAATAAATAAATAGTCAGTTACATTTTCCGGTGAAATTCACGAATATTTTGGTGTGATGTATCACTGGTATACCTAGTAGACCAAAAAAAATTATTAAAATTTGTCAATTACATTTTCGCGTGAAATTCAACAATTTGTTAGTGTGATGTACCACTGCTATACCTAGTAGACAGGTAAAAAAAATAATAATAATTGTCTGTTACATTTTTGGGTGACAGCTTAATGAATTTCAATAATTTTTCTTTAACATTTTCAGGTGACAATAAACTTTTTTTTTCTGTCATAGACCCCTGCTCTACCAAGTAGACAGAATAATAAATTTCATTAATTTTTTTGTTACATTCTTGGGTTGACATTAGACAATTTTAGACGTGAATAAACCGCTGCTCTGCATAGGTGACAGGGAATAAAATTTCAGAAATTCTTCTTTCATTGATGCACGCCACCTCCTTTGATTCAATGTTTAAACTATAACAAGTTGTACCACATTTGCGCTTCAATAATTTGTCCCACATTTCCGCTTTACTCTTTTGGCCCTTATTTGTGCTTTTGTAATTTGTACCACATTTGTGCTTTAACAGCTTTTCCCACATTTCCGCTTTGCTCTTTTGGCTCACTTTTGGGCTTCTGTACTTTGTCCAAAATTTTCGCCTCAATAATTTTTCCCAGAATTTCACTTTACTCTTCTGGCCCACTTTTAGGCTTCTGTAATTTGGCCCACATTTGCAATTTAACAGCTTTTACCACATTTCCGCTCGATCCCCAAAAATTTTTATAAATTTATCTCACCTAAATTTGGTCTCTTTTTCTTATGCTCCCTCTCCGGCGTGGAACCCTGATTCGCCAATAACCTTGATCAACATGGTAGGCTCAGAAGAGAACATCGAAAGTTGAGAGAGAAGATATCCAAATGGATGGTGGATGTCACTGGGGCGCCTCTACGTAGGTGACAGGAACATTGTGACATTTTTCTAATTTTGTCGGATAGAATCCCCTGCTCTGCATAGTTGACAGGTAATAGAATTTTATAAATTCTTCAGTAATTAATGCGCGCCACTACCTTTTATTCAATGCTTAAACTTTAAAAAGTTGTCCCACTTTTATGCTTTAATAATTTGTCCCATAACTCAGCTCTAATTTTAAATTTGAAAAAATGAATCCTCCCTTGGATGTGGTCTCTCTTTCTCATGCTCCCTCTCCGATGTGGAACCCTGATTCCCCGCCACCCGTGATCACCATGGTAGGCGCATAAAAGAACATTGAAAGTTGATAGAGCAGATATTAAATTGGATCGTGAACATCACGGGGACGTGCGACATGGTGGGGCAGTAAGTGTGCACACGCCTACACGAACTGACTGACAGGGGTAAGCCCCTGCATCTTCTGGGTCTCCAGATTGGGCACATGGCCTGAGCTTGCCCTTTACCCCCTGGAGGTGCTGGCCTGCCCTGCAACGAGTGTATTGTCTGAGGGGGTTATCACAGGTTATATTTCCCAATGTTTTGGGGTGTACCCTAATAAAAAAAATTAAAAATAAATTAATCCAAAAAGCAGGGTAGGCTAGCTCCTCCTCCACCTACACCCACTTCCACCGCCTCCTTAACCTCCTACTCCATATGGACCTCGTCCTTCTAGATCAAGATTATTATTTATTTATTTTTACATATTTTTTTATTTAAAGTCATTTCCCTATCCACATTTTTTTGCAGATCACTTGCCATGCTCTGAACCACATGTTGATGCCATTTGCAGCCCTCTAGCCCTTTCCATGACATTTTTACAGCCATTTTGGTGCTCAAAAGTTTGGGTCACCATTGACTTCAATGGGGTTCGAGGTCAAGTTCGGGCCCCGAACTCAAACTTTTTTCCAAAGTTCAGCCGAACCCGTCGAACCCGAACATCCAGGTGTCCGCTCAACTCTAGTGATTACACAAGTCATTTATTCCTTCCTGACTGAGGTCCCCTTCTGTCTACTATGTCAAAGGCCTATGTAGCTGCACTCAAAGAACAGGAAGTCTTGACATATTTTTGGCTTAGTGGCCAGTATAAAATATGCACTTAAAAATGTGATTTAAACAATAGGTTTTTTTCTGACAAATGTCATTTACAGTTGCAAGAAAAAGTATGTGAACCCTTTGGAATGATTTGGATTTCTGCACAAATTGGTCATAAAATGTGATCTGATCTTCATCTAAGTCACAACAATAGACATTCACAGCCTGCTTAAACTAATAACACACAAATAATTAAATGTTACCATGTTTTTATTGAACACACCATGTAAACATTCACAGTGCAGGTGGAAAAAGTATGTGAACCCCTAGACCAATTACATCTCCAAGAGCTAATTGGAGTGAGGTGTCAGCCAACTGGAGTCCAATCAATGAGATGAGATTGGAGGTGTTGATTACAGCTGCCCTGCCCTATAAAAAATACACACCAGTTCTGGGTTTGCTTTTCGCAAGAAGCATTGCCTGATGTGAATGATGCCTTGCACAAAAGAACTCAGAAGACCTACGATTAAGAATTGTTGACTTGCATAAAAATGGAAAGGGTTAGACAAATTGTCTATAAATGGAGAAAGTTCAGCACTGCTGCTACTCTCCCTAGGAGTGGCCATCCTGTAAAGATGACTGCAAGAGCACAGCGCAGACTGCTCAATGAGGTGAAAAAAGTCTTTGGCATATGGTAACATCCCTGTTAGCAAATCTACGATATGTAAAACACTAAACAAGAATGGATTTCATGGGAGGATACCACAGAGGAAGCCACTGCTGTCCAAAAAAAAACAAAACATTGCTGCACGTTTGCAGTTTGCACAAGAGCACCTGAATGTTCCACAGCAGTACTGGCAAAATATTCTGTGAACAGATGAAACCAAAGTTGAGTTGTTTGGAAGAAGCACTATGTGTGGAGAAAAAGAGGCACAGTACACCAACATCAAAACCTCATCCTAAGGCCTCATGCACACGACCGTTGTGTGCATCCGTGGCCGTTGTGCCGTTTTCCGTTTTTTTTTTCGCGGACCCATTGACTTTCAATGGGTCCGTGGAAAAATCGGAAAATGCTCCGTTTTGCAGCCGAGGCCGTGATCCGTGTATCCTGTCCATCAAAAAAATAAGACCTGTCCTATTTTTTGGATGGACAACGGTTCACGGACCCATTCAAGTCAATGGGTCCATGAAAGAACACGGATGCACACAATATTGGCATCGTGATCTGTGGCCGTAGGTTGCTTTCATACAGACGGATCCGAAGATCGCCCCCCATCGGGACCCCCCCTTCCTCCCTCTATTGTAATAAATCGTTGGTGGCACAGTGTGCGCCCCCCATCGCCCCCTCCTCCCTCCCTCTATTGTAATAAATCGTTGGTGGCACAGTGTGCGCCCCCATCGACCCCCCCTCCCTCCCTCTATTGTAATAAATCGTTGGTGGCACAGTGTGCACCCCCCATCGCCCCCCCTCCCTCTATTGTAATAAATCGTTGGTGGCACAGTGTGCACCCCCCATCGGCCCCCCTCCCTCTATAGCAGTAACAACATTGGTGGCCAGTGTGCGGCCTCCCATCTCCCCCCCCCCCCCCCCCGATCATTGGTGGCAGCGTAGTTCCGATCGGAGTCCCAGTTTAATCGCTTTGGCTCCGATCGGTAACCATGGCAACCAGGACGCTACTGCAGTCCTGGTTGCCATGGTTACTTAGCAATAGTACAATAGTAGAACATTCATAGTTACCTGCTTGCTGCTGAGATGTTCGTGTCCGGCCGGGAGCTCCACCTACTGGTAAGTGACAGGTCTGTGCGGCACATTGCTAAATGAACTGTCACTTACCAGTAGGAGGGGCTCCCGGCCGGTCACAGACATCGCAGCAGCAAGCAGGTAAGTATGAATCTTCTACTATTGTACTATTACTAAGTAACCATGGCAACCAGGGCTGCAGTAGCTTCCTGGTTGCCATGGTTACCGATCGGAGCCCCAGCGATTAAACTGGGACTCCGATCGGAACTACGATGCCACCAATGATCAGGGGGGGGGGGATGGGAGGCCGCACACTGGCCACCAATGTTGTTACTGCTATAGAGGGAGGGGGGGCCGATGGGGGGTGCACACTGTGCCACCAACGATTTATTACAATAGAGGGAGGGAGGGGGGCCGATGGGGGGCGCACACTGTGCCACCAACGATTTATTACAATAGAGGGAGGAGGGGCGATGGGGGGTGCACACTGTGCCACCAACGATTTATTACAATAGAGGGAGGGGGGGGGATGGGGGGCGCACACTGTGCCACCCATGATTTATTACAATAGAGGGAGGGGGGGCGCACTGGCGACCAATGATATTCAAACTGGGGAGGGGGGGTCCCCCTGCTGCCTGGCAGCCCTGATCTCTTACAGGGGGATATGATAGTACAATTAACCCCTTCAGGTGCGGCACCTGAGGAGTTAATTGTGCTGATCACGGCCCCCTGTAAGAGATCGGGTGCTGCCAGGCAGCAGGGGGCAGTCATGTACACAGTTTTTCAGTATATTCTAACCTGAAGCGTCCCCATCACCATGGGAACGCCTCTGTGTTAGAATATACTGTCGGATCTGAGTTTCACGATGTAGCTCATATCCGACAGTATATTCTAACATAGAGGCGTTCCCATGGTGATGGGGACGCTTCAAGTTATGTTCGGGTGTCCGCCTTGCCGTGCGGAGGCAAGCGGATCCGTCGAGATTTACAATGTAAGTCAATGGGGACAGATCCGTTTGAAGATGACACACTGTGGCTCAATTTTCAAACAGATACGTCCCCCATTGACTTTCAATGTAAAGTCTGGACGGATCTGTCTGAGGCTACTTTCACACTTAGAAATGTTTTAACAATATAATGCAGACGGATCCGCTCTGAACGGAGCTACCGTCTGCATTATATGAACGCAAGTGTGAAAGTAAAGGGACTCCTGACTTTACATTGAAAGTCAATGGGGACGGATCCGTTTGCAATTGCACCATATTGTGTCAAAGTCAAACGGATCCGTCCCCATTGACTTGCATTGTAATTCAGGACGGATCCGTTTGGCTCCGCACGGCCAGGCGGACACCAAAACGACTTTTTTTTTCATGTCCGTGGATCCTCCAAAAATCAAGGAAGACCCACGGACGAAAAAACGGTCACGGATCACGGACCTACGGACCCCGTTTTTGCGGACCGTGAAAAAAAACTGTCGTGTGCCTGAGGCCTAACTGTGAAGTATGGTGGTGGGGCCATCATGGTTTGGGGCTGCTTTGCTGCGTCAGGGCCTGGACGGATTTCTATCATCTAAGGAAAAAATTATTCCCAAGTTTATCAAGACATTTTGCAGGAGAACTTAAGGCCATCTGTCCACCAGCTGAAGCTCAACAGAAGATGGGTGTTGCAACAGGACAACAACCCAAAGCATAGAAGTAAAACAGCAACAGAATGGCTTAAACAGAAGAAAATATGCCTTCTGGAGTGGCCCAGTCAGAGTCCTGACCTCAACCTGATTGAGATGCTGTGGCATGACCTCAAGAAAGCGATTCACACCAGACATCCCAAGAATATTGCTGATCTGAAACAGTTTTACTCCTGACCGGTGTGCATGTCTGATCTACAACTACAGGAAACGTTTGGTTGAAGTTATTGCTGCCAAAGGAGGTTCAACCAGTTATTAAATCCAAGGGCTCACATACTTTTTCCACCTGCACTGTGAATGTGTACATGGTGTGTTCAATAAAAACATGGTAACATTTAATTCTTTGTGTGTTATTAGTTTAAGCAGACTGTGATTTTCTATTGTTGTGACTAAGGGCTACTTCACACTTGCGGCAGGACAGATCCGGCAGGCTGGTCTCCCTATCGGATCCGTCCTTCCTCTGTTTCACCGTATCGCCGGACCACTGCTCCGTCCCCATTGACTATAATGGGGACAGGGGCTGAGCTCCGGCGCAGCACGGCGGTGCATGGCGAAAGCTGCCGGACTAAAAAGTCCTGCATGTCTGACTTTTTAGTCCGGCGGCTTTCGCCGTGCACCGCCGTTGTGCGCCGGAGCTCAGCCCCCGTCCCCATTATAGTCAATGGGGACTGAGCGGCGGTCCGGCGATACGGCGAGACAGCGGAAGGACGGATCCGACAGGGAGACCAGCCTGCCGGATCCGTCCTGCCGCAAGTGTGAAGGAGCCCTTAGATGGAGATCAGATCCCATTTTATGACCAATTTGTGTAGAAATCCATATAATTCCAAAGGGTTCACGTACTTTTTCTTGCAACTGTAACTGCATTTAAAACAGCTTTACTAGTATTCTGACTGCACTCTACAGACAGATCCTTGAATTTGTGAAAAAAGTTCAAATATCATTAGATTTGCTCATCGATGCTAAGCATTTGGATTTTAATAGATAAAATGAATTTGTATTATTCATGACATTTGTGACTTACTGTGTTTCTGTATGTAGTAATGTCAAGCCGCTTCTGTGTAATGCTAGTGAAGATGACCTATTCTACACAGTAATTTAGTGCTCAGTGTAATAATACAAGGAATGATTATATGTTTCATTGATATGCAAATGCTAATTTGAAAGCAACGTACTCAGCATGGTTTGCTGCCATTTGTTCTCAGGTTATCCTTTTATGTTTATGTTTAGGCAGTTAATGGCAAAAAATCTGTCATTTTACTAAGGGTAGCAGGCTTTCATATTCAGTCATTACTTTTGTAAAAGAAAAACAACATTTATTATTACAAAACATATGTGCATAAATATATTAAACTGTCCTGTGTATGAAACTGTACTGAGTCTAGATAATAAATAAAAGGTCTCTAGAATAAATATAAACAGAAGCATTAATACAAAAAGAATGCTAAGTGTAGGTGGCATCACTCCAAAATGATAAAAAAAATAAACAAGGTGAGTTATACGCCCAAATGTTACATGCAACGCCTCAGTATTGTACTCCTTGAAACACATGGGTCCAAATTATTGGCAACCCAAAAGAATATTTAAAGTGAAACTACCGAAATTTTAATTGATCTAGCAAGTGTTAACATAGCTGCCCTGACACTACAACATTAACTAAGCATGTGCACATCATTTGTGTAGTGCACCACTCATTCAGTTTGTATTAAAATAACTGTGCTATGCAAATAGTGTAGTGTGCTGTGCTACATTAACCCCTTCCCGATATCCACCGTGCATGTACATTGCAACGGGCAAAGAGTTCCTGCATCATGCCTTATATGTAGATCCCAGGGATTATGATATTACTGACAGCTAGTGTTAAGCGCGAATATTACAAAATTAAATTTTTATCTCAAATATCGCAACTTCGAGAATTCACGAATATTTAGAATATAGTGCTATATATTAGTTTTTCGAATATTCGTCATTTTTTCCATCTGAACACATGATTCCTCCCTGCTTCTTGCTTGGAGGAATTACAACTATTAAAAAAAACTAATATAGCACTATATATTAGCTATATTGCTCTATATTAATTTTTTTAGAATATTCGCTATATTGCTATATATTCTTTTTTTAGAATATTACGAATATTCTAAAAAACAAATATATAGTAATATAGCGCCGGACACTGATCCATCCCTACTTTTAGCTTGTGGGCGAATATGTAGACTATACTATCATTTACATATTTGCCCACAAGCTAAAACTCAGGGCAAAAATAGGGCAAGAAATGTGTTCTGGGGAAATACATATTTTTAATAGTCAGGAATCAGATGAGTTAAAAATAAAAATATAACTGTTACTCACCTCAAAGTTCCCCCCTCCACTGCCATACTGATATTCTTCTGCTCCATAATGCTCTGCAGTCATGGTCCTGGCTTGAAACATTGGAAAATGCTGGAAATGCTTGTTCAGCTAATAATTGGCTATTAGCATCATTGTGTTGTGTACTTAAAAAAATATATATAATAATAATAGTGCATTATACTCGTAATGACGAATATTATTATTTTTTAACCCCTTAAGGACACGGCCCTATTTCACCTTAAGGACCAGGCCATTTTTTGCAAATCTGACCAGTGTCACTTTAAGTGCTGATAACTTTAAAACACTTTGACTTATCCAGGCCATTCTGAGATTGTTTTTTCGTCACATATTGTACTTCATGACACTGGTAAAATAAAGTAAAAAAAAATGAATTTTTTTGCATAATAAAATACCTAATTTACCAAAAATTTGGAAAAATTAGCAAATTTCAAAGTTTCAGTTTCTCTACTTCTGTAATACATAGTAATACCCCCAAAAATTGTGATGACTTAACATTCCCCATATGTCTACTTCATGTTTGAATTATTTTGGGAATGATATTTTATTTTTTGGGGATGTTACAAGGCTTAGAAGTTTAGAAGCAAATCTTGAAATTTTTCAGAAATTTACAAAAACCCAATTTTTAGGGACCACTACAGCTCTGAAGTCACTTTGCAAGGCTTACATAATAGAAACCGCCCAAAAATGACCCCATTCTATAAACTACACCCCTCAAGGTATTCAAAACTGATTTTACAAACTTCGTTAACCCTTTAGGTGTTGCACAACAGTTATTGGCAAATGGGGATGAAATTTGAGAATTTCATTTTTTTGCCTAATTTTCCATTTTAACCCATTTTTTCCACTAACAAAGCAAGGGTTAACAGCCAAACAAGACTGTATCTTTATTGCCCTGATTCTGCTGTTTACATAAACACCCCATATGTGGCCGTAAACTACTGTACGGCCACACAGCGGGGCGTAGAGTGAAAGGTGCGCCGTATGGTTTTTGGAAGCCAGATTTTGCTGGACAGTTTTTTTTGACACCATGTCCCATTTGAAGCCCCCTGATGCACCCCTAGAGTAGAAACTCCATAAAAGTGACCCCCATCTAAGAAACTACACCCCTCAAGGTATTCAAAACTGATTTTACAAACTTTGTTAACCCTTTAGGTGTTGCACAAGATTTAATGGAAAATAGAGATACAATTTCAAAATTTCACTTTTTTGGCAGATTTCCATTTTAATATTTTTTTTCCAGTTACAAAGCAAGGGTTAACAGCCAAACAAAACTCATTATTTATGGCCCTGATTCTGTAGTTTACAGAAACACCCCATATGTGGTCGTAAACTGCTGTACGGGCACACGGCAGGGCGCAGAAGAAAAGGAATGCCATACGGTTTTTGGAAGGCAGATTTTGCTGGACTGTTTTTTTTACACCATGTCCCATTTGAAGCCCCCCTGATGCACCCCTAGAGTAGAAACTCCAAAAAAGTGACCCCATTTTAGAAAGTACGGAATAGGGTGGCAGCATTGTTGGTACTAGTTTAGGGTACATATGATTTTTGGTTGCTCTATATTACACTTTTTGTGCGGCAAGGTAACAAGAAATAGCTTTTTTGGCACTTTTTTTTGTTATTTACAACATTCATCTGACAGGTTAGATCATGTGGTAATTTTATAGAGCAGGTTGTCACGGACGCGGCGATACCTAATATGTATACAATTTTTTTTATTTATGTAAGTTTTATACAATAACTTCATTTTTAAAACCCAAAAATTGTTTAGTGTCTCCATAGTCTAAGAGCCATAGTTTTTTTCAGTTTTTGGGCGATTATCTTGAGTAGGGTCAATTTTTTGCGGAATGAGATGACGGTTTGATTTGCACTATTTTGGGGTGCATATGACTTTTTGATCGCTTGCTATTACACTTTTTGTGACGCAAGATGGCAAAAAATGGCCTTTTTTACACCTTTTTTTTTTTTTTTTTTACGGTGGTCACCTGAAGGTTAGGTCATGTGATATTTTTATAGAGCCGGTCAATATGGACGCGGCGATACCTAATATGTATACTTTATTTTTATTTATGTAAGTTTTACACAATGATTTTATTTTTGAAACAAAAAAAAAATCATGTTTTAGTGTTTCCATAGTTTAAGAGCCATAGTTTTTTCAGTTTTTGGGCGATTATCTTGAGTAGGGTCTCATTTTTTGCGGAATGAGATGACGTTTTGATTGGTACTATTTTGGCGTATATGAAACTTTTTTGATCACTTTTATTACCTTTTTTGGGAAGTAAGGTGGGCAAAATTTAAATTTTCTCATAGTTTTTTTTTTTTTTTATGGCGTTCACCGTGTGGGGAAAGTAACATGACCGTTTTATAGATCAGGTCGTTACGGACGCGGCGATACCTAATATGTGTAGTGTATTTTATTTTTTTAATTTTTATTTAGTGATAAATGTTTTTTTTTTATCTTAAATTTTTCACTTTTTTTTACATTTTTTTGACCCAGACCCACTTGGTTCTTGAAGATCCAGTGGGTCTGATGCCTGTAAAATACAGTACAGAACCCTATAGGGTTCTGTACTGTATTTTACTTACACTGAACAGATCTATGCCTGAGCAGGCGTCCTGTTGCCATGGGAACCTTCCCCGTCTGCCAAAACTTCGCAGACGGGGAAGGGTGAGGACGGGGCTTCGGGGGGCTGCCTGGGGGCTCTCTCCCTCTCCATCCGGGGGCTGCAAAGGCACAGCAGCCCCCCAATCGGAGAGGGAGGGAGCTCCCTGCGCTGTTAACCTTTTCCATACAGCGGTCCGTATGGACCGCTGTATGGAAAGGGTTAAACGGCTGACATCGCATCAAAGATGTCAGCCGTTTATACCAGGGTGCCAGCAATGTGCTGGCACCCTGGTATAACCCACTAGACGCCAGCGATTATTCAAGGGGAGGCGGGCGGGGGATGGCGATCCCGCCTGCCGCACCGCCCGCCTCCCGCAACGCCCCTACCGCCTGCGACACCCCCCCTGCACCACCTGCCGCCATCAAATCGTGCAGGGGTGCAGGGGGGGTGCAAAATCTCTAATTTAGGCACTCTAAAGTTTCTGAATTGACCTGCGGTTTGCTGCGATCGCCGACACGGGGGGAATCCTGTTCAGATTAACCCCTGGGGCGCCGGAATCCTGATTTAAAGTTAGGACGTACCGGTACGTCCTGGGTCCTTAAGGACTCGGGAAATAGGGCGTACTGGTACGTCCTATGTTCTTAAGGGGTTAAACAGTACAAATCACAAAGATGTGTAATTTGTAAAAAAAAAAAAATCGAAATGAAGCACAGCTGCATTTGTTATGTGGGGACCTATTACCGGCAGTTCTATGTAAGTACAGAATACATGGTGCCTTCAGATCAGACTCTAAACTGCGCTCTGCTGAATGACAGTGAAGGTTCTCCACTTTGCCTGTCAGCCCCTTCCTGGTGAAGTCTGCCCCAGGCTGTGTGACACTTAAACCGTTGTTCTGGTCCGCATCCAAACCGCTATTTTTGCGGCTTGGATGTGGACCCATTTACTTCAATGGGGCCGCAAAAGTTTCTCGGTTCCGTGGCCCCGCAAAAAATTTATAACCTGTCCTATTCTTGTCCATGTTGTGAACAAGAATAGGCAATTATCTTAATGGCGTTCCGTGCAGATCACAAAACACACAACCGTCGTGTGCATGCTGCCTAAGGGTGCAGTTTTGTTGTTTTCTACTAATGTCGTTTCTGTTGACCCCTCATTGTTGGCACTTTTAAACAATTTACGACAGGCCCATAATAGTAGGCAGCAGCGGGATGCGACTTGATGCACAGGGACATACTATTATAGACCAACAAACACCCAGCCCCCAAGCATAATCACTTGGGAACCGGGGTGCAAAAGCTGCTCAGCTAAACAGGCAGACATGTTAACTAAGGGCTGCTATTGTTAGGATTCCTTACACATGTGCATTGCAGCTAAGTCCGGAGATGCAGGGTGGTGGGGGGATCGTGGGATGTTTGTGAATATGTTATGTATACCAAATTATATTGATGTGTGCACATATTTGCCCTCCTGGTGGGGGGTGCAGACCTCCTCCTCTTTTGGAGGTGAGGAAAGGGAATCCAGTGGCTGGGAGGGTCCGAGCTGTTCAGTCTGTTCCTCCAACATTTCGCCCACATCAGGTGGTGGAGGGGCCGCTACATTCTTGGAGGTTCTGGGCTGCTCTCCCCCTACCTCCGACATTTTGCCCACATCTGGTGGGGGAGGGGCCGCTCCATTATCGGAGGGTCCAGCCTGCTCTCCATCCGCCTGCTCCTCCGACTCTTCCTCATCCTTTGAGACCTCCCCTACATTAAGATCCTTTTTGGCTCTTCGGTGTTTGACCGATGGAATGGGAACCCCTGTAATCAAAGAATGTTAAGAATTTTGACAAACAACTCATAAATCATAACAAAGGTAAAGATCCAGAAATTCCTATATGGAGGGATCTGCATGGGATTATGATTATCCACATGGTGTATTTGCCTTATTTTTGGGTTATATAACATGCCAAAACCATTGTTTCAGATGGGTAAAACTAGCTTAAGTTACAAGGTAGGATGAGGCAACAGGAGATTTGTTAGGAAGGTGCCCTATAAGGTATTGTGGCTGGGTTATCGACGTTTAGGGAAACAAAGCAAGTTCAGAAACTAGATTAGGGGTTATTGGATGGTGTTATGTTGGGTATATTATTTTTTGTGGCTGCCAGCGTTATACTGACTGCCAAGCCGCATTTTGAAGATCTGCTGCCAGCCCGCCCTCCCTTCCTGTTGATTTAGTTGTTACGGTCACTTTATTATTAGAAGGAGGGGTAAAGTCGCTTGCCTATAGGTGGTGAGCTGACTAGATTTTTATATGCTATTTAGGCAGAGTTTATCGCTGGTTTATTCAGTGGTTAAACAGAGTCTTTCATGTAAAATCATTATTTTACAATACTAACATCATGATCTCCCTTACCTTCCCCCTATTGCAATCTTAACTTTAATGCAATATGAATGTATTTTAAATTTTTTATTATATATGTATATACAGTACAGACCAAAAGTTTGGACACACCTTCTCATTCAAAGAGTTTTCTTTATTTTCATGACTATGAAAATTGTAGATTCACACTGAAGGCATCAAAACTATGAATTAACACATGTGGAATTATATACATAACAAAAACGTGTGAAACAACTGAAAATATGTCATATTCTAGGTTCTTCAAAGTAGCCACCTTTTGCTTTGATTACTGCTTTGCACACTCTTGGCATTCTCTTGATGAGCTTCAAGAGATAGTCACCTGAAATGGTTTTCACTTTATAGGTGTGCCCTGTCAGGTTTAATAAGTGATATTTCTTGCCTTATAAATGGGGTTGGGACCATCACTTGCGTTGTGGAGAAGTCAGGTGGATACACAGCTGATAGTCCTACTGAATAGACTGTTAGAATTTGTATTATGGCAAGGAAAAAGCAGCTAAGTAAAGAAAAATTAGTGGCCATCATTACTTTAAGAAATGAAGGTCAGTCAGTGCGAAAAATTGGGAAAACTTTGAAAGTGTCCCCAAGTGCAGTCACAAAAACCATCAAGCGCTACAAAGAAACTGTCTCACATGCGGACCGCCCCAGGAGAGGAAGACCAAGAGTCACCTCTGCTGCGGAGGATAAGTTCATCCGAGTCACCAGCCTCAGAAATCGCAGGTTAACAGCAGCTCAGATTAGAGACCAGGTCAATGCCACACAGAGTTCTAGCAGCAGACACATCTCTAGAACAACTGTTAAGAGGAGACTGTGTGAATCAGGCCTTCATGGTAGAATATCTGCTAGGAAACCACTGTTAAGGGCAGGCAACAAGCAGAAGAGACTTGTTTGGGCTAAAGAACACAAGGAATGGACATTAGACCAGTGGAAATCTGTGCTTTGGTCTGATGAGTCCAAATTTGAGATCTTTGGTTCCAACCACCGTGTCTTTGTGCGACGCAGAAAAGGTGAACGGATGGACTCTACATGCCTGGTTCCCACCGTGAAGCATGGAGGAGGAGGTGTGATGGTGTGGGGGTGCTTTGCTGGTGACACTGTTGGGGATTTATTCAAAATTGAAGGCATACTGAACCAGCATGGCTACCACAGCATCTTGCAGCGGCATGCTAGTCCATCCGGTTTGCGTTTAGTTGGACCATCATTTATTTTTCAACAGGACAATGACCCCAAACACACCTCCAGGCTGTGTAAGGGCTATTTGACCATGAAGGAGAGTGATGGGGTGCTGCGGCAGATGACCTGACCTCCACAGTAACCGGACCTGAACCCAATCGAGATGGTTTGGGGTGAGCTGGACCGCAGAGTGAAGGCAAAAGGGCCAACAAGTGCTAAGCATCTCTGGGAACTCCTTCAAGACTGTTGGAAGACCATTTCAGGTGACTACCTCTTGAAGCTCATCAAGAGAATGCCATCTGAAAATTGCCCAAAATTGGAGCCCTTTTTGCTACACATTTTACTCCCTCTGCGACAATATCCATCCACTGATTATCGCATAATAGAGGAATATATTTTTTGATGATTTTACATATGCAATCGTTTTCCAAGCTATATTGTATCACAAAGGAGTCAAAACCGCGTCTGTGTTTGGATGAGGCATCCACCTGGGGCAATGATTTTTCTTCCGGGAAAAGCAGGGAAACCCTATCCATGGCTGAAACTTCAGTGACAAAGGAGGCAATACATTTATGAGAATAGGCCCTGCCAGTCAACCTGTCTGTAATGTTTTTCGCTTCTCATGCGAACAAATGAGTATTTGAACAGTTGTGGCGTGCTCAAATTGATTCACCCTTAGGGATGTTGCGTATTGTGTGGGGTGGGTGACACAAAGAGGCATGCAAGATCATGTGTGGCCGTCTGTGTGAGCAGCTCATAGGGTGCAATTTCATTAGCAGTTCGATATATTATGAGGAAGGACAGCTATTTATTTATGGTCTGAAACGCGTAACCGAACTGTTCCTGTTTGTCAAATTTTATGCCGCAATAAAGCTACAATTTTTACACCATCTCTGAGCTGGATATTCTATTTTACCCTATATATTTGTGCATGAAACGTATGAAATTATCCTGTGACATCATACATCTGTACCGCGCTGTGTGTATAACTATATATATACACTCACAGCGAGGTAGAGATGTATGATGTAACCGGATGATTTTGTTAGTGTCACACCAGGTATTAATAATCATTTTTAAAGGGATGAAATACGGATGTGGTAGAGTTAACACACATGCTTTAGGAGATCTGTTATGTAAACTAAATGCAATTGCAAAAAAAAAATTGCTTTTGTTTCAAGATAATGCGATGAGTTAAGAAATTTGAGTTAAGAGTTTGTCTGTTAACCCTACTACATCTGTACGGATTAGCAGCACAACTGAATGTATACATTACAGAGTGTTGTAAAGAGAGATACAAAAGTAATGTAAGTATTGTACCTGGGCATAATCTTTCACTCATCTCTTTGACACGATTAAAGTGGAATCTCTTCAGATCGCACCAATTTTTTTCTGGATGGCTTCCTTTTTGAGCCGGATCCCAAATTTTTGGGACAATTCAAAGCGGAGGATAAAGATGCAAGCATATAATCCCAATTTTTTTTAAATCCAAGTTTTCAAAAAATTGTCCTCAACAAAACACCAAAAAGTAGTTACGTCTTTGAAGGGGAAATATTAGATTTCATTTTACCGTTATAAAAACTGTGTGTGGGGTCTGAGAAATCAGACATTGGCCAGCTAAGCAGAGATGTACCTGTCTAGTTAAGTGATGGTACGGTATGGGGTGTACAGCTGGTTCGCCTCCCTGTGGTGCACCCTAACTCTAAATGAAACAGCAAATACTTACAGTCAGACAAAGAAAGCTCATGGACATAAAATATAATTAAAATGAGTGGCAGGAAAATGGATGTGCTATGTGCATGTAAGAGATATTTATCCATACATACATGCTACAGAGATAGTGCGGTGAAGTAACAAGAATACGTAGTGCACCAATCATTAAGATCTACTCTTACCAAATAAACTGTGTTGTTTGTATTATGAAAAATATAAATTATTATCCATATAGATAATATTGTATGAATATTTTGCAAGACTTGATCTACATATAACAATTGTTCTGCCATGCATACAATATGTAAAAAAAAAAATAAGTGCTGTAATTTAATATTACTTACAGTTAACACGATTTCTTCCTCTGCTTTCTCAAAGTAGTTTCAAACCATTTTTTCTAATCGAACAGGAGAGACTTTCCACAGTATCGTAGGAGGTATATTACGTCATGCGCTCACGCACGCACTCGGTTATTTACTCCAAAATAGTGATAAATGCCTAATTGGTCAGATATTGTAACAATTGCTGTCACTGGAGATCACCCACCTATCTTGACCCTTACTGGTACGAACTTTATTCTGTCTTTGGTTTTCTGTTTGGGAATATTCATTACTTAACCTTGCCATCCCGACTGCCTATTAGGAATGGGGAAGCTTAACTTTACACTGGGTCACTGCATAATGAGAGTTTATCCTCACCAGGCCCAACGTAAGATTGGTTTTCAGAGCCCCTACTTCCTATTACGGCATTTACCACTGACTGTTTTCTCCTTGTAAGAGGTATATTCCACTAAGTATAGGTGTTGTAATTTATTGGATACATCCACTATAAGGCTTTGTCATTATCATTATATATAATATGTAATAGATGTGGAATTATGTTTATACTGCGATTTTTTGAATAAAGATTATATATTTTTAAATTTATGGGACGTGTAGTACTAATTTAGTGAGGTTGATATAAAAAATAGGGATGTAGAATATAACGAATATTCGAATTCACGAATATATCACAAATATTCCAAAAATTATTGATATATCGCAAATTCGAATATAGTCCTTCCGCTCATCACTACTGACAGCCAGGCCCCTGCTATAACTGCAGGTATTGGAGATAACTTCAATGACGGACATATAACCCCTTAGATGCACAATCAGTGTTGACCACTACAGATAAGTGGTTTACAGAGGAAGGGGCTCCCTCTCACAATGTGATCATGGGGTGCTGATGGTAGGTATGGACGCTGGCAGTCTTAGAAAAGGCCTCTAAGTCTGCAAGCTACAGAAGCCCATCAGGTCCTGCTAATTTAAGTAAAACTGACAGTTACAATGCATTACAATACAGTATGTAATGCATTGTACTAGTGATCAGACCATCAGAAGTTAAAGTACCCTAGTTGGACAAAAATAAAAAGTTAAAAGAAGTGTTTTATAAAAAATAAAAGTGTTTCAAACAAAAAAGACCCTTTTCCCCAAATCAAGCCACTTACTATTGAAAACACAGAAAAAATAGACATATTCTGTATTGCCACATCCTTAAAGACCTGCTTTAGCCAGAACAGCTATTTTTTGGGTGACTTCACCTCACAAAAAGCATAAAATCAAGTGATCAAAAAGTCGTATGAATCCTAAAATGGTATCAAAATCATCCCATAAAAAGCAAGTCCTTACACACATATCCAGAAAATAAAAACAATGATTTGGTTTTAAAGTCCTTTTATTGTGTAACTTTTTTATAAGTCTTTATTATTTCCACATATATTCAAATAATCACAGCTAAGACAATTACCCGTCAGAGGGAAGATAATAATGAGTGGTATGTATTTTGGAATTATTCTTCTTCACAGAGTACCACCAATTCTAAGATGTAGCCTTTATTCAGCTTTTTTTTAAAAACAACCCCACAAAAAACAGATAAACAAATAATGATGGCTACGATAGGGACACAGTGGTCCTAATTGCTCCAAAATACTGGAGGGGACTGTTCTTCAGGTAGGGTTATAGCAATCAATTTGGGACCTTTCCCTAATGCTTACCCTTTGCTCTGATAATCCCTGCCTAAAGAACGGAATGGCCACCCCGGTAGGGGTGATTCCCTATTCAGGAACCTCCTGTATGCCCTAGGATGGCCCTAATATATTCAAATGTTATCAATCTCAAAACAATCATAAAAGTCAACCTTTTTATTTACCCCATCATTCATCCCTCTCCACACAGCCACCCACCCACAAGACTGTTGGTGGAAAAACCTTTACCTTAGGTTATCTTACTCTTATTTCATAAATCCCATAAATTGGTACCCATTTTCCCACTGACCATCCTCATTTATTATGTCATATATACATAAAATAAATTATCCATTTGATGTTCCCAAATTATCCATTTGAGGGTGTGTAGCTTTCCAATATATTAGTGTAGATCTATGGGCCAGTAATAACCCCCTTAAAGCTGAAAACTTTTTCTCTTTCAAATGTATTAACCCTATTCTGCTTCACAACACACAATTCCTAGGATCTTTAGAGATCCCTATGTTAATGACTTCCCTCAGGCTAAATGTTGTGAATTCAGAGAGGTCAAAAAGAGGATTGCGGTAGCCAAGATTAAATATTCTTTGTTCTACCCTGCTAAACTGAGAGTGGTATATCAGGACCAAGCACATTTCTTTACACAACCAGATGAGGTACGGAAATGGTTAGATGCTAAGGGGATAGGCAATCTGGCAGAATTTAGGGGGGGTGAGGAGGCGGGGGGGAAGGGCGAAAAGTAAGAGGTTAGGGAACTGACTGGTTTTGTCTGACCAAGAAGGGGGGGCTGGAGGGTTAGGGGGAGGGGGAGGGTTAAGTGGGAGGGGAGGGTAACAGGGTGGCGGGATGGGTTGGGTGGGAACTTGGGGTGTTGGTGGCCGCTGTGGGGTGCTCTTTCTCTCTCTCCCTTCCCCTGCGTCCCGCCGTGCTCGGTTTCAGTGGATACTTTTTGAGCAGGAAAACATATGAATAGAATTTTCACGTGGAACATATGGGGAATGGCCGAGAGAGCTCTTATGCCTTCTTAAAACACATCTTACATATGAGAATATTAACATTGCAAAAAGGAAATGGGCAAAATATGACTACCATGTTTGCTGCTTAGCCTATTCCCGGGATGTGTGTATGTCCATAGAAGTGTGGATTACATCCCAATTGCCAACAGAATTGATAGAGAGGGCAGATTCGTCTTTCTGCACTGCTGCCTAAACAGCACGGTTTGTATAGTGGCATTTGTGTATCTTCCTCCTCCTTTTTCTATGTCTGTCATGTCACACCTGCAGATTTTATTGGCTCCAGAGCAAGGTGCCCGGTTTTAGTAACAGGGGACTTTAATGACGTTATGAACCTCGAGGAAGTTAGATACTCTAAGGAATATGTATACAGAGCAAAAAAAGACAAATTAACACCGCTAAGAAGGGTCTGCCAGTAAATGGCATTGACAGACATTTGGCGATATATATATGGGGAAAAGAGAGCATTTTCTTGTTTTAGTCGGGCGAATACGGTTATACCCAGAATAGACCTAGATTTTGCTAATTCTGATATTTTAGATTGTGCAACAAAAATGAAATATGAAATACACACGATATCCTACCACTCTCCTATTGTAGTAACGATCAAAATCGAGTATATGGAGAAGAAAACTAGAAGTTTTAGATTAACTCCCCATTGGATGAAGCTGGTTAAGGATCAGGAAAATATAGCTAAGGAGATCCGGGAATTCTGGCTGTTGAACGCTCCATCAGCACCCATGCATATTGTATGGGATTCTCTTAAAGCGTTTTTGCATGGAGTGTACATAGCCAGAGTTAACTGGAACAAAAAAGAATATGCTGCACAAAATTGGTCTTAAAAACAAGGGTTCAGTCCTTACTGGGAGAGACACTTAGCTATACAACTACCGCTTGAAGAAGCTAGACTGGAGTATAAAAATTATTTAATAGGAAAAGCACAACATAGGGTCTTCTTTACAGGAGCTAAATATTTCTCTCAAGCCGGAAAACCTGGAAACCTTTTGTCATCTTTGATCCAAACCCCCCAAAATATTAATAAGATAAAAAATATTAGATTGGAAAATGGGGTGGTTACCACGCGCTCGGAAGAGATCGAGCAAGATTTCGTTAGGCATTACAAAATCTTATATACAAATAATAAAAACCATCAGGGTGAAGATGTCAAAAAGTTCCCGGAGAAAATTAACTTCCCTAAACTATCAGAACAGGAATGTAAAATATTAGACTTAAAGGAATTATTCGAGGTTGTTAGGACTATTTGGGGAAATTCATCTCCAGGAACCAAGGGCTCCCTTTTGAAATCTATCGTCAGCATGGAGAGACAATTCTGCCAATGCTACTACAGGTGTTAAATAAAACGTATCAAACCGGTGAACTCCCTCCATCTTTATCTGAAGCTGTGATCATTCTTATCTTAACCACTTCAGCCCCGCTAGGTGAAACCCCCTTCATGACCAGGCCACTTTTTACACTTCGGCACTACACTCCTTTCACCGTTTATCGCTCGGTCATGCAACTTACCACCCAAATGAATTTTACCTCCTTTTCTTCTCACTAATGGAGCTTTCATTTGGTGGTATTTTATTGCTGCTGACATTTTTACTTTTTTTGTTATTAATCAAAATGTAACGATTTTTTTGCAAAAAAATGACATTTTTCACTTTCAGCTGTGAAATTTTGCAAAAAAAACGACATCCATATATAAATTTTTCGCTAAATTTATAGTTCTACATGTCTTTGATAAAAAAAAATGTTTGGGCAAAAAAAAAAAATGGTTTGGGTAAAAGTTATAGCATTTACAAACTATGGTACAAAAATGTGAATTTCCGCTTTTTGAAACGGCTCTGATTTTCTGAGCACCTGTCATGTTTCCTGAGGTTCTACAATGCCCAAACAGTATAACTACCCCACAAATGACCCCATTTCGGAAAGTAGACACCCTAAGGTATTCGCTGATGGGCATAGTGAGTTCATAGAACTTTTTATTTTTTGTCACAAGTTAGCGGAAAATGATGATGATTTTTATTTTTTATTTTTTTCTTACAAAGTCTCATATTCCACTAACTTGCGACAAAAAATAAAAAATTCTAGGAACTCACCATGCCCCTCACAGAATACCTTGGGGTGTCTTCTTTCCAAAATGGGGTCACTTGTGGGGTAGTTATACTGCCCTGGCAATTTAGGGGCCCAAATGTGTGAGAAGAACTTTGCAATCAAAATGTGTAAGAAATGACCGGTGAAATCCGAAAGGTGCACTTTGGAATATGCGCCCCTTTGCCCACCTTGGCAGCAAAAAAGTGTCACACATGTGGTATCGCCGTACTCAGGAGAAGTTGGGGAATGTGTTTTGGGGTGTCATTTTACATATACCCATGCTGGGTGAGAGAAATTTTTTGTCACTGCGGTGGGGCGGGCGTGGGTGTACGCACGTGTGGGCGACCGATCAGGCCTGATCGGGCAAACACTGCGTTTTGGGTGGAGGGCGAACTAAAGTGACACTAGTACAATTATAGATCTGACCGTGATCAGTTTTGATCACTTCCAGATACTATAAAAGTACAAATGCTGATTAGCGATACGCTAATCAGCGAATAACGGACTGCGGTGCGGTGGGCTGGGCGCTAACTGATCGCTAACTACCTAACCAAGGGACCTAAACTATACCTAAAACCTAACGGTCAATAACAGTGAAAAAAAAAAGTGACAGTTTGCACTGATCACTTTTTTCCTTTCACTAGTGATTGACAGGGGGGGATAAAAGGGGTGATCAAAGGGTTAATTGGGGTGATCTGGGGGCTAAATGTGGTGTGGTGGGTACTCACAGTAATGATGTGCTCCTCTGCTCCTCTGCTGGAACCAACCGACCAAAAGAAGGAGCAGAGGAGCACAGCAGCCATATAACCCCATCATATTTACTAATATGTGGGGTTATATGGCTGCTGATTGTTTTTTTTAAAAATCAGCAGCCTGCCAGCCAATGATCGTGGCCGGCAGGCTGCTGACGAAATACTCTTCTGCGAAATGCCGGCCCGCGATGCGCATGCGCGGGCCGGCTGTGACGTAATCTCTCGTCTCGCGAGAGGACGCGCCGATGCGTCCAGGAGGAACTAAACAACCACCTCCCGGACGCATCGGTGCGTACAGCGGTCGGGAGGTGGTTAAAAAAGGGTAAGGACGAATGACAGACTAGTGCGTACCGCCCAATCTCTGTTAGATACAGACTATAAAATCTGCGCGGAAATATTCGCTAATAGATTAAAGGGCGTTATTGATAGGCTAATTCACCCAGACTAGACAGGGTTTATACCCAAGAGACTGATACAATCTAGCATACATAGAGCTTTCCTGAATATGCAGGTTGAGGAGGGGGGAGGTTCCCGCTCCATCCTGTCTTTAGACGCTAAGAAGGCATTTGACAGGGTGGAGTGGGAATATTTATGGCAAGTAATGCACAAGATGAATCTGGGCCAATACTTCATTAAGTTCGTCCAGATTCTGTATAATCACCCCAAAGCCAGAATAAATATTGATGGAGCATGGTCTGGCCAATAGAGCTGTGCAGAGGAACAAGACAGGGATGTCCCCTTTCTCCTTTATTGCTCTATTTATAGAACCACTGGCAGCTAAAATTAGATCAGATGAAAGGATTCGCCTTGAAGGGGACCTCCGATAAGATAAGTATGTATGCTGATGACATCTTAATCTTTCTGGAGAACCCTACATCCCAGCTATCTTATCTTATGGAACTAATAAATACGTTTAGTGACATTTCGGGATATAAAATCAACTGGGCTAAATCAGTACTGCTACCGCTCGACCCGGTAACTCCACTGAACTCCCTAGGAATCAAGGTACTAAAATCTATGGAATCTTTTGAATATTTTGGGATAAAGTTGAGTGCAAGTATATTAGATTTCACAAGACTGAATGTCTTCCCCTTGTTGATTAGATGCAAAAAAAAGTTATGTTTGGCAGAAGTTATCGATAGGACAGGTGGATAGACTTGCACTTATAAAAATGGTGTTACTTCCCCAGATTTTGTATATTTTGCCAGCCTGCCCAGTTTGAATAGAAGATCGTTTCTTCAACATCTGGAACGGCTGCTGAACGACTTAATCTGGGGAAGAAAAAGGGTCAAACTAAAACAAAAATATCTTTGGTTAGCGGAAAAGGACGGAGGACTATCGGTTCCCGTTTTCCAGGGATATTATTTAGCCTCCCAAGTCCAATGGATAAAGTCAGGGGGAAACAAAATATATGAATTTCTAGCAAAGGGCTTTAACGGTATCACTGGTTTGTTATCCTACTAAAACGTAACTTTTATCAGATAATATATAAAAAATATGTCCCACATTTATAATAATAGATGACTGCATATAAAAGATCTGCCTACGCATGTATATAAGCAATACAATACACTGGATATGGATGAGAATGTAGTTTGACCACTTGTTATAATCACCACTCACGGTTTGTTGTGTAAGAGATGCGTGATGTTGGTATCCAGGCAGCTGGGTGGTCCATAAGTTCTTTAGGCACAACGACTTAGAGGAAAGCATTAAACTAGGTACCCCCCTTGAAGACCTTCCATTGGCTAGAGAAATGGTGGAACTCCTCGCAGAAGGAGATAGAAATGCCGGGGAGGGCCCCTTTACTAATCTAAAACCGAAAAGTACTAAATCACCACCCCCAATGGAATCAAATACGATAGATCTCTTTCATAATATAGTAAGTAAAAGAGCTGGAAAAACTGGAACAAAAAAGAATAAAGAGCAAAATGAATTTGAATAAAGATGAAATTGAGGCCATGAACAAAATACAGGAAACCCATGACATAATACTGAAACCCTCAGACAAAGGGGGGAATTTAGTTGTCATGGACCACAGTACTTATAAACAGATGTGTAACTCCATCCTAAATGATAAAAAATGTTATAACATCCTTGGGAGGGACCCTACATCAGGTTTCAAAAATGACCTGGAGACCCTACTAATAGAAGCTCTTGATAATAAACTATCAAGTGACTAAATCAAATTCATGCTCATCCCCTATCCTCAGACTGCCACCTTCTATACGTTTCCCAAAATTCATAAAGGACTTACACCACTTAAGGGACGCCCCATAGTATCGGGATAAACTTGATAACCCAAAACATCGGGATATACATTGATAAGATATTGAGGCCTTTTGTCTCAGCACTCCCATCGTATATCAGAAACACCTCGGACCTATTAACAAAAATCGATGGGCTACAACTAGAGGATGGCATTTTACTAGCCTCAATAGATGTCGAGGAGCTGTATAGTAACATCCCCCATGACTTCGGACTACATGCAATCGAGTACTTTCTAAAAACTAGGGGTACTCAATTCACAGCCCACAATGAGTTTATTCATAAACTAACAGAATTTGTCCTAAGACATAATTACTTTCTCTTTGATTCAAAATACTTCCACCAGCTCAGGGGCACGGCAATGGGGAGCCCCTGTGCCCCCACCTATGCCAACTTGTTCCTGGGCTGGTGGGAGGACACATTGGTATTTACAGAAGACAGCATCTGGACGTCGAGGATTGTCTTCTGGGGCCGCTATATCGATGATATACTGATATTCTGGAGCGTCTCCAGAAGACAGTTCTCTGACTTTGTAACTGACCTAAATAACAACAAGATAGGCATGCATTTTACCTCAGAAGTCAATGAACACAGACTGACTTTCCTGGATTTATGTATCACCCTAGATAATGGCATGATTTCCACCAAAACATACAGGAAACCCACAGTTTCAAATAATCTATTGAGATGGGAGAGCCATCATCCCATAAATCTCAAATGCGGCATCCCCAAGGGACAATATTTACGGATAGGCAGGAATTGCACTACAAAAATAGATTTTCATAACCAAGCTAGAGACCTGAGAACGAGGTTCAATCAAAGGGGATACCCGGATCGTCCTCCTGAAAGAGCCTTTAGATCAGCATTAAATGCAGAAAGAGCAGAACTACTGTCTCCTAAACAAGTGACAAAATTCAAAACAGACCCCATTTTCCGCATTATAGGCACATTTGATAATTGCAATAGACAAGTCAGGGACATTCTCCAGAAATACTGGGACATGCTGCTCACTGACCCTGACATTCAGGACATCCTCCCCCTCTACCCGGAAATTACATACCGCAGAGGAAGGTCCCTAGGGGACAGATTTGTACACAGCCATTACACACCCATTAAAAAACCTGGAACGTGGCTGGATAGAAAACCCCTGGGCACCTTCAAGTGTGACTCATGCATAGCCTGCCCACATATTACCCAAACGAAAACCTTCACTAGTAATACCACTAAGAAAGTATATACCATCAGAGACTTTGCAAACTGTAAAACTACAGGGGTGGTATACCTATGTACGTGCACCTGTAATCTTCAATATGTGGGTAAGACCAAAAGAGAACTCCGGAGGAGGATTGGGGACCATCTGGGTGATGTTAGACACCAACTAGATACTCCAATCGCAAGCCATATACAGAGCTTCCATGATGGAGATTCCAGGTCACTGAAGTTCTGTGTAATCAAAGTGATATGTCCCATCACCCAGAGGTGGTGACTAGGGATGAGCGAACTCGAACTGTATAGTTCGGGTTCGTACCGAATTTTGGGGTGTCCGTGACACGGACCCGAACCCGGACATTTTCGTAAAAGTCCGGGTTCGGGTTCGGTGTTCGTCGCTTTCTTCGCGCTTTTGTGACGCTTTCTTGGCGCTTTTTGAAAGGCTGCAAAGCAGCCAATCAACAAGCGTCATACTACTTGCCCCAAGAGGCCATCACAGCCATGCCTACTATTGGCATGGCTGTGATTGGCCAGAGCACCATGTGACCCAGCCTCTATTTAAGCTGGAGTCACATAGCGCCGCCCGTCACTCTGCTCTGATTAGCGTAGGGAGAGGTTGCGGCTGCGACAGTAGGGCGAGATTAGGCAGATTAACTCCTCCAAAGGACTTGATTAACTGATCGATCTGCAGCTGTGGATCATTGAGCTGCTGATCCTCAATTGCTCACTGTTTTTAGGCTGCACAGACCGTTTGTCAGTCTCATTTTTCTGGGGTGATCGGCGGCCATTTTGTGTCTTGTGGTGCGCCAGCACAAGCTGCGACCAAGTGCATTTAACCCTCAATGGTGTGGTTGTTTTTTGGCTAAAGCCTACATCAGGGTGAAGCTGTCACACCAAGTGCATTTAACCAGCAATAGTCTGTTCATTTTTTGGCCATATACAAAATCAGGGGCAAGCTGCGCCTGTCACCAAGTGCATTTAACCCTCAATGGTGTGGTTGTTTTTTGGCTAAAGCCTACATCAGGGTGAAGCTGTCACACCAAGTGCATTTAACCAGCAATAGTCTGTTCATTTTTTGGCCATATACAAAATCAGGGGCAAGCTGCGCCTGTCACCAAGTGCATTTAACCCTCAATGGTGTGGTTGTTTTTTGGCTAAAGCCTACATCAGGGTGAAGCTGTCACACCAAGTGCATTTAACCAGCAATAGTCTGTTCATTTTTTGGCCATATACAAAATCAGGGGCAAGCTGCGCCTGTCACCAAGTGCATTTAACCCTCAATGGTGTGGTTGTTTTTTGGCTAAAGCCTACATCAGGGTGAAGCTGTCACACCAAGTGCATTTAACCAGCAATAGTCTGTTCATTTTTTGGCCATATACAAAATCAGGGGCAAGCTGCGCCTGTCACCAAGTGCATTTAACCCTCAATGGTGTGGTTGTTTTTTGGCTAAAGCCTACATCAGGGTGAAGCTGTCACACCAAGTGCATTTAACCAGCAATAGTCTGTTCATTTTTTGGCCATATCCCAGTCTAATTCTGTCACTAAATCCATACCGGTCACCCAGCGCCTAAATACTAGGCCTCAAATTTATATCCAGCTAAATCTGTCCCTAGTGCTGTAGCTGGGCGAGTTATTTAGTGTCCGTTCAAGCACATTTCTTGTTCTGGGTTGAAATACAATTCCCAATTTAGCAATTTCATAATTTAGTGGTTCCTGCTATATCAGAGCTCTTTGAAATCTATCCCAAAAAGGGTATATAATATTGAAGGTGCACATAGGGTCATTCAGAGTAACTTCACACACACCCGCTACTGTGTATTTCCAAGTCTAATTCTGTCACTAAATCCATACCGGTGACCCAGCGCCTAAATACTAGGCCTCAAATTTAATTCCCTCTAAATCTCTCGTTACCCACCGCTGTACTGTTGTTGCTGGGCAAGATATTTAGTGTCCGTCAAAGCACATTTTTTGTTCTGGGTTGAAGTACAATTCCCAATTTAGCAATTTCATAATTTAGTGGTTTCTGCTATATCAGAGCTATTTGAAATCTATCCCAAAAAGGGTATATAATATTGAAGGTGCACATAGGGTCATTCAGAATAACTTCACACACACCCGCTACTGTGTATTTCCAAGTCTAATTCTGTCACTAAACCCATACCTGTCACCCAGCGCCTAAATACTAGGCCTCAAATTTAAATCCCTCTAAATCTCTCGTTACCGTTGTCCTGTTGTAGCTGGGAAAGTTATTTAGTGCCCGTCAAAGCACATTTTTTGTTCTGGGTTGAAGTACAATTCCCAATTTAGCAATTTCATAATTTAGTGGTTCCTGCTATATCAGAGCTATTTGAAATCTATCCCAAAAAGGGTATATAATATTGAAGGTGCACATAGGGTCATTCAGAATAACTTCACACACACCCGCTACTGTGTATTTCCAAGTCTAATTCTGTCACTAAATCCATACCGGTGACCCAGCGCCTAAATACTAGGCCTCAAATTTAATTCCCTCTAAATCTCTCGTTACCCACCGCTGTACTGTTGTTGCTGGGCAAGATATTTAGTGTCCGTCAAAGCACATTTTTTGTTCTGGGTTGAAGTACAATTCCCAATTTAGCAATTTCATAATTTAGTGGTTTCTGCTATATCAGAGCTATTTGAAATCTATCCCTAAAAGGGTATATAATATTGAAGGTGCACATAGGGTCATTCAGAATAACTTCACACACACCCGCTACTGTGTATTTCCAAGTCTAATTCTGTCACTAAACCCATACCTGTCACCCAGCGCCTAAATACTAGGCCTCAAATTTATATCCAGCTAAATCTGTCCCTAGTGCTGTAGCTGGGCGAGTTATTTAGTGTCCGTTCAAGCACATTTCTTGTTCTGGGTTGAAATACAATTCTCAATTTAGCAATTTCATAATTTAGTGGTTCCTGCTATATCAGAGCTCTTTGAAATCTATCCCAAAAAGGGTATATAATATTGAAGGTGCACATAGGGTCATTCAGAGTAACTTCACACACACCCGCTACTGTGTATTTCCAAGTCTAATTCTGTCACTAAATCCATACCGGTGACCCAGCGCCTAAATACTAGGCCTCAAATTTAATTCCCTCTAAATCTCTCGTTACCCACCGCTGTACTGTTGTTGCTGGGCAAGATATTTAGTGTCCGTCAAAGCACATTTTTTGTTCTGGGTTGAAGTACAATTCCCAATTTAGCAATTTCATAATTTAGTGGTTTCTGCTATATCAGAGCTATTTGAAATCTATCCCAAAAAGGGTATATAATATTGAAGGTGCACATAGGGTCATTCAGAATAACTTCACACACACCCGCTACTGTGTATTTCCAAGTCTAATTCTGTCACTAAACCCATACCTGTCACCCAGCGCCTAAATACTAGGCCTCAAATTTAAATCCCTCTAAATCTCTCGTTACCGTTGTCCTGTTGTAGCTGGGAAAGTTATTTAGTGCCCGTCAAAGCACATTTTTTGTTCTGGGTTGAAGTACAATTCCCAATTTAGCAATTTCATAATTTAGTGGTTCCTGCTATATCAGAGCTATTTGAAATCTATCCCAAAAAGGGTATATAATATTGAAGGTGCACATAGGGTCATTCAGAATAACTTCACACACACCCGCTACTGTGTATTTCCAAGTCTAATTCTGTCACTAAATCCATACCGGTGACCCAGCGCCTAAATACTAGGCCTCAAATTTAATTCCCTCTAAATCTCTCGTTACCCACCGCTGTACTGTTGTTGCTGGGCAAGATATTTAGTGTCCGTCAAAGCACATTTTTTGTTCTGGGTTGAAGTACAATTCCCAATTTAGCAATTTCATAATTTAGTGGTTTCTGCTATATCAGAGCTATTTGAAATCTATCCCTAAAAGGGTATATAATATTGAAGGTGCACATAGGGTCATTCAGAATAACTTCACACACACGCTTCTGTGCATTTCCAAGTCTAATTCTGTCACTAAATCCATACCGGTGACCCAGCGCCTAAATACTAGGCCTCAAATTTAAATCCCTCTAAATCTCTCGTTACCCACCGCTGTACTGTTGTTGCTGGGCAAGATATTTAGTGTCCGTCAAAGCACATTTTTTGTTCTGGGTTGAAGTACAATTCCCAATTTAGCAATTTCATAATTTAGTGGTTTCTGCTATATCAGAGCTATTTGAAATCTATCCCTAAAAGGGTATATAATATTGAAGGTGCACATAGGGTCATTCAGAATAACTTCACACACACGCTTCTGTGCATTTCCAAGTCTAATTCTGTCACTAAATCCATACCGGTCACCCAGCGCCTAAATACTAGGCCTCAAATTTATATCCCGCTGAATTTGAATACAATACATTGGGCCAAATAATATATTTGTTGTTGTGGTGAACCATAACAATGAGAAAAACATCTAGTAAGGGACGCGGACGTGGACATGGTCGTGGTGGTGTTAGTGGACCCTCTGGTGCTGGGAGAGGACGTGGCCGTTCTGCCACATCCACACGTCCTAGTGTACCAACTACCTCAGGTCCCAGTAGCCGCCAGAATTTACAGCGATATATGGTGGGGCCCAATGCCGTTCTAAGGATGGTAAGGCCTGAGCAGGTACAGGCATTAGTCAATTGGGTGGCCGACAGTGGATCCAGCACGTTCACATTATCTCCCACCCAGTCTTCTGCAGAAAGCGCACAGATGGCGCCTGAAAACCAACCCCATCAGTCTGTCACATCACCCCCATGCATACCAGGGAAACTGTCTCAGCCTCAAGTTATGCAGCAGTCTCTTATGCTGTTTGAAGACTCCGCTGGCAGGGTTTCCCAAGGGCATCCACCTAGCCCTTCCCCAGCGGTGAAAGACATAGAATGCACTGACGCACAACCACTTATGTTTCCTGATGATGAGGACATGGGAATACCACCTCAGCATGTCTCTGATGATGACGAAACACAGGTGCCAACTGCTGCGTCTTTCTGCAGTGTGCAGACTGAACAGGAGGTCAGGGATCAAGACTGGGTGGAAGACGATGCAGGGGACGATGAGGTCCTAGACCCCACATGGAATGAAGGTCGTGCCACTGACTTTCACAGTTCGGAGGAAGAGGCAGTGGTGAGACCGAGCCAACAGCGTAGCAAAAGAGGGAGCAGTGGGCAAAAGCAGAACACCCGCCGCCAAGAGACTCCGCCTGCTACTGACCGCCGCCATCTGGGACCGAGCACCCCAAAGGCAGCTTCAAGGAGTTCCCTGGCATGGCACTTCTTCAAACAATGTGCTGACGACAAGACCCGAGTGGTTTGCACGCTGTGCCATCAGAGCCTGAAGCGAGGCATTAACGTTCTGAACCTGAGCACAACCTGCATGACCAGGCACCTGCATGCAAAGCATGAACTGCAGTGGAGTAAACACCTTAAAACCAAGGAAGTCACTCAGGCTCCCCCTGCTACCTCTTCTGCTGCTGCCGCCTCGGCCTATTCTGCTGCTGCCGCCTCGGCCTCTTCCTCCGCCTCTGGAGGAACGTTGGCACCTGCCGCCCAGCAAACAGGGGATGTACCACCAACACCACCACCACCACCTCCGTCACCAAGCGTCTCAACCATGTCACACGCCAGCGTTCAGCTCTCCATCTCACAAACATTTGATAGAAAGCGTAAATTCCCACCTAGCCACCCTCGATCCCTGGCCCTGAATGCCAGCATTTCTAAACTACTGGCCTATGAAATGCTGTCATTTAGGCTGGTGGACACAGACAGCTTCAAACAGCTCATGTCGCTTGCTGTCCCACAGTATGTTGTTCCCAGCCGGCACTACTTCTCCAAGAGAGCCGTGCCTTCCCTGCACAACCAAGTATCCGATAAAATCAAGTGTGCACTGCGCAACGCCATCTGTAGCAAGGTCCACCTAACCACAGATACGTGGACCAGTAAGCACGGCCAGGGACGCTATATCTCCCTAACTGCACACTGGGTAAATGTAGTGGCAGCTGGGCCCCAGGCGGAGAGCTGTTTGGCGCACGTCCTGCCGCCGCCAAGGATCGCAGGGCAACATTCTTTGCCTCCTGTTGCCACCTCCTCCTTCTCGGCTTCCTCCTCCTCTTCTTCCACCTGCTCATCCAGTCAGCCACACACCTTCACCACCAACTTCAGCACAGCCCGGGGTATTGAACAACAGACCGACGAGTGGTTGCTGCCGGTGAGCCTCAAGCCCGGCCTGGTGGTGTGTGATAATGGGCGAAATCTCGTTGCAGCTCTGGGACTAGCCAATTTGACGCACATCCCTTGCTTGGCGCATGTGCTGAATTTGGTGGTGCAGAAGTTCATTCACAACTACCCCGACATGTCAGAGCTGCTGCATAAAGTGCGGGCCGTCTGTTCGCGCTTCCGGCGTTCACATCCTGCCGCTGCTCGCCTGTCTGCGCTACAGCGTAACTTCGGCCTTCCCGCTCACCGCCTCATATGCGACGTGCCCACCAGGTGGAACTCCACCTTGCACATGCTGGACAGACTGTGCGAGCAGCAGCAGGCCATAGTGGAGTTTCAGCTGCAGCACGCACGGGTCAGTCGCACTACAGAACAGCACCACTTCACCACCAATGACTGGGCCTCCATGCGAGACCTGTGTGCCCTGTTGCGCTGTTTCGAGTACTCCACCAACATGGCCAGTGGCGATGACACCGTTATCAGCGTTACAATACCACTTCTATGTCTCCTTGAGAAAACACTTAGGGCGATGATGGAACAGGAGGTGGCCCAGGAGGAGGAGGAGGAGGATGAGGAAGAGGGGTCATTTTTAGCACTTTCAGGCCAGTCTCTTCGAAGTGACTCAGAGGGAGGTTTTTTGCAACAGCAGAGGCCAGGTACAAATGTGGCCAGCCAGGGCCCACTACTGGAGGACGAGGAGGACGAGGATGAGGAGGAGGTGGAGGAGGATGAGGATGAAGCATGGTCACAGCGGGGTGGCACCCAACGCAGCTCGGGTCCATCACTGGTGCGTGGCTGGGGGGAAAGGCAGGACGATGACGATACGCCTCCCACAGAGGACAGCTTGTCCTTACCCCTGGGCAGCCTGGCACACATGAGCGACTACATGCTGCAGTGCCTGCGCAACGACAGCAGAGTTGCCCACATTTTAACCTGTGCGGACTACTGGGTTGCCACCCTGCTGGATCCACGCTACAAAGACAATGTGCCCACCTTACTTCCTGCACTGGAGCGTGATAGGAAGATGCGCGAGTACAAGCGCACGTTGGTAGACGCGCTACTGAGAGCATTCCCAAATGTCACAGGGGAACAAGTGGAAGCCCAAGGCCAAGGCAGAGGAGGAGCAAGAGGTCGCCAAGGCAGCTGTGTCACGGCCAGCTCCTCTGAGGGCAGGGTTAGCATGGCAGAGATGTGGAAAACTTTTGTCAACACGCCACAGCTAACTGCACCACCACCTGATACGCAACGTGTTAGCAGGAGGCAACATTTCACTAACATGGTGGAACAGTACGTGTGCACACCCCTCCACGTACTGACTGATGGTTCGGCCCCATTCAACTTCTGGGTCTCTAAATTGTCCACGTGGCCAGAGCTAGCCTTTTATGCCTTGGAGGTGCTGGCCTGCCCGGCAGCCAGCGTTTTGTCTGAACGTGTATTCAGCACGGCAGGGGGCGTCATTACAGACAAACGCAGCCGCCTGTCTACAGCCAATGTGGACAAGCTGACGTTCATAAAAATGAACCAGGCATGGATCCCACAGGACCTGTCCGTCCCTTGTCCAGATTAGACATTAACTACCTCCCCATAACCATATATTATTGGACTCCAGGGCACTTCCTCATTCAATCCTATTTTTATTTTCATTTTACCATTATATTGCGATGCTACCCAAAGTTGAATGAACCTCTCCTCTGCCTGTGTGCTAGGCCTAAATATATGCCAATGGACTGTTGCAGTGGTGGCTGACATGAAGCCTGATTCTCTGCTATGACATGCAGACTAATTCTCTGCTGACATGAAGCCAGATTGTCTGTTACGGGACCTCTCTCCTCTGCCTGGGTGCTGGGCCTAAATTTATGACCATGGACTGTTGCAGTGGTGGCTGACGTGAAGCCTGATTCTCTGCTATGACATGCAGACTGATTCTCTGCTGACATGAAGCCAGATTGTCTGTTACGGGACCTCTCTGCTCTGCCTGTGTGCTAGGCCTAAATATATGCCAATGGACTGTTGCAGTGGTGGGTGACGTGAAGCCTCATTCTCTGCTATGACATGCAGACTGATTCTCTGCTGACATGAAGCCAGATTGTCTGTTACGGGACCTCTCTGCTCTGCCTGTGTGCTAGGCCTAAATATATGCCAATGGACTGTTGCAGTGGTGGGTGACGTGAAGCCTCATTCTCTGCTATGACATGCAGACTGATTCTCTGCTGTCATGAAGCCAGATTGTCTGTTACGGGACCTCTCTGCTCTGCCTGTGTGCTAGGCCTAAATATATGCCAATGGACTGTTGCAGTGGTGGGTGACGTGAAGCCTCATTCTCTGCTATGACATGCAGACTGATTCTCTGCTGACATGAAGCCAGATTGTCTGTTACGGGACCTCTCTGCTCTGCCTGTGTGCTAGGCCTAAATATATGCCAATGGACTGTTGCAGTGGTGGGTGACGTGAAGCCTCATTCTCTGCTATGACATGCAGACTGATTCTCTGCTGTCATGAAGCCAGATTGTCTGTTACGGGACCTCTCTGCTCTGCCTGTGTGCTAGGCCTAAATATATGCCAATGGACTGTTGCAGTGGTGGGTGACGTGAAGCCTCATTCTCTGCTATGACATGCAGACTGATTCTCTGCTGACATGAAGCCAGATTGTCTGTTACGGGACCTCTCTGCTCTGCCTGTGTGCTAGGCCTAAATATATGCCAATGGACTGTTGCAGTGGTGGGTGACGTGAAGCCTCATTCTCTGCTATGACATGCAGACTGATTCTCTGCTGACATGAAGCCAGATCCTCTGTTACGGGAGCTCTCTCCTCTGCCTGGGTGCTGGGCCTAAATTTATGACAATTGACTGTTGCAGTGGTGGGTGACGTGAAGCCTGATTCTCTGCTATGATATGAAGACTGATTCTCTGCTGACATGAAGCCAGATTGTCTGTTACGGGACCTTTCTCCTCTGCCTGGGTTCTGGGCCTAAATTTATGAAAATTGACTCTTACAGTGGTGGGTGACGTGAAGCCTGATTCTAGGCTATGATATGAAGACTGATTCTCTGCTGACATGAAGCCAGATTGTCTGTTACGGGACCTTTCTCCTCTGCCTGGGTTCTGGGCCTAAATTTATGAAAATTGACTCTTACAGTGGTGGGTGACGTGAAGCCTGATTCTCTGCTATGATATGAAGACTGATTCTCTGCTGACATGAAGCCAGATTCTCTGTTACGGGACCTCTCTCCTCTGCCTGGGTGCTGGGCCTAAATTTATGACAATGGACTGTTGCAGTGGTGGCTGACGTGAAGCCTGATTCTCTGCTATGACATGCAGACTGATTCTCTGCTGTCATGAAGCCAGATTGTCTGTTACGGGACCTCTCTGCTCTGCCTGTGTGCTAGGCCTAAATATATGCCAATGGACTGTTGCAGTGGTGGCTGACGTGAAGCCTCATTCTCTGCTATGACATGCAGACTAATTCTCTGCTGACATGAAGCCAGATTGTCTGTTACGGGACCTCTCTCCTCTGCCTGGGTGCTGGGCCTAAATTTATGACAATGGACTGTTGCAGTGGTGGCTGACGTGAAGCCTGATTCTCTGCTATGACATGCAGACTAATTCTCTGCTGACATGAAGCCAGATTGTCTGTTACGGGACCTCTCTCCTCTGCCTGGGTGCTGGGCCTAAATATATGCCAATGGACTGTTGCAGTGGTGGCTGACGTGAAGCCTCATTCTCTGCTATGACATGCAGACTAATTCTCTGCTGTCATGAAGCCAGATTGTCTGTTACGGGACCTCTCTGCTCTGCCTGTGTGCTAGGCCTAAATATATGCCAATGGACTGTTGCAGTGGTGGGTGACGTGAAGCCTCATTCTCTGCTATGACATGCAGACTGATTCTCTGCTGACATGAAGCCAGATTGTCTGTTACGGGACCTCTCTGCTCTGCCTGTGTGCTAGGCCTAAATATATGCCAATGGACTGTTGCAGTGGTGGGTGACGTGAAGCCTCATTCTCTGCTATGACATGCAGACTGATTCTCTGCTGACATGAAGCCAGATTCTCTGTTACGGGACCTCTCTCCTCTGCCTGTGTGTGTGCTGGGCCTAAATATATGCCAATGGACTGTTGCAGTGGTGGCTGACGTGAAGCCTCATTCTCTGCTATGACATGCAGACTAATTCTCTGCTGACATGAAGACAGATTCTCTGTTACGGGACCTCCCTCCTCTGCCTGGGTGCTGGGCCTAAATATATGCCAATGGACTGTTGCAGTGGTGGCTGACGTGAAGCCTCATTCTCTGCTATGACATGCAGACTGATTCTCTGCTGACATGAAGCCAGATTCTCTGTTACGGGACCTCTCTCCTCTGCCTGTGTGTGTGCTGGGCCTAAATATATGCCAATGGACTGTTGCAGTGGTGGCTGACGTGAAGCCTCATTCTCTGCTATGACATGCAGACTGATTCTCTGCTGACATGAAGCCAGATTCTCTGTTACGGGACCTCTCTCCTCTGCCTGTGTGTGTGCTGGGCCTAAATATATGCCAATGGACTGTTGCAGTGGTGGCTGACGTGAAGCCTCATTCTCTGCTATGACATGCAGACTAATTCTCTGCTGTCATGAAGCCAGATTGTCTGTTACGGGACCTCTCTGCTCTGCCTGTGTGCTAGGCCTAAATATATGCCAATGGACTGTTGCAGTGGTGGGTGACGTGAAGCCTCATTCTCTGCTATGACATGCAGACTGATTCTCTGCTGACATGAAGCCAGATTGTCTGTTACGGGACCTCTCTGCTCTGCCTGTGTGCTAGGCCTAAATATATGCCAATGGACTGTTGCAGTGGTGGGTGACGTGAAGCCTCATTCTCTGCTATGACATGCAGACTGATTCTCTGCTGACATGAAGCCAGATTCTCTGTTACGGGACCTCTCTCCTCTGCCTGTGTGTGTGCTGGGCCTAAATATATGCCAATGGACTGTTGCAGTGGTGGCTGACGTGAAGCCTCATTCTCTGCTATGACATGCAGACTAATTCTCTGCTGACATGAAGACAGATTCTCTGTTACGGGACCTCCCTCCTCTGCCTGGGTGCTGGGCCTAAATATATGCCAATGGACTGTTGCAGTGGTGGCTGACGTGAAGCCTCATTCTCTGCTATGACATGCAGACTGATTCTCTGCTGACATGAAGCCAGATTCTCTGTTACGGGACCTCTCTCCTCTGCCTGTGTGTGTGCTGGGCCTAAATATATGCCAATGGACTGTTGCAGTGGTGGCTGACGTGAAGCCTCATTCTCTGCTATGACATGCAGACTGATTCTCTGCTGACATGAAGCCAGATTCTCTGTTACGGGACCTCTCTCCTCTGCCTGTGTGTGTGCTGGGCCTAAATATATGCCAATGGACTGTTGCAGTGGTGGCTGACGTGAAGCCTCATTCTCTGCTATGACATGCAGACTAATTCTCTGCTGACATGAAGACAGATTCTCTGTTACGGGACCTCCCTCCTCTGCCTGGGTGCTGGGCCTAAATATATGCCAATGGACTGTTGCAGTGGTGGCTGACGTGAAGCCTCATTCTCTGCTATGACATGCAGACTAATTCTCTGCTGACATGAAGACAGATTCTCTGTTACGGGACCTCTCTCCTCTGCCTGGGTGCCGGGGCCTAAATATCTGAGAATGGACTGTTCCAGTGGTGGGTGACGGGAAGCCAGATTCTCTGCTATGGAACCTCTCTCCAATTGATTTTGGTTAATTTTTATTTATTTAATTTTTATTTTAATTCATTTCCCTATCCACATTTGTTTGCAGGGGATTTACCTACATGTTGCTGCCTTTTGCAGCCCTCTAGCTCTTTCCTGGGCTGTTTTACAGCCTTTTTAGTGCCGAAAAGTTCGGGTCCCCATTGACTTCAATGGGGTTCGGGTTCGGGACGAAGTTCGGATCGGGTTCGGATCCCGAACCCGAACATTTCCGGGATGTTCGGCCGAACTTCTCGAACCCGAACATCCAGGTGTTCGCTCAACTCTAGTGGTGACCTCAATAGAAAAATATTGCAAAAAGAGGCGGAATGGACACATAGGCTAAAAACAGTGAGCCCATTGGGCCTCAATGAGATACTGTCCTTTGGATGTTTTATTTAGCCCCGGTGTATCTTAATACTCCAAACCAACTGACAAGTGTATAAAAGAAAATGGACGAGATAGGAAAAATAATATATCTACCGTGATAGGTTATATTTACATTTATCAAAAAAGTGGGGGGTTAAATATCTGTCTAGGGTACATCATTAATTTTTTGACATAATGCACTCCACCCCAGACCAGCTGTCCTCCCACTCAAAAAGTCCCCTACCTATGAACCACTGTAGGACCCCAAAATACTATATACCCAAGGCCATATGTTAATAACATCAAGGAGAGCCTGTGGACGAAAATTCATGATAATGGTGTCATTTAACTCGCCTCTCATAATAGATTAAATCATGAGCATCTGAATTATATATCATATCTAGGCACTAAACATAAACAAATGAATGTGTTTTGCATGCACTTTTGTACATTCGGTTATATGACCTGTATATAGGTCTTAATTATCTACTGCTAGCCGGTTTATTGCGTCTTTATCGGACGGCCTGAGACGCATCAATACTACGTTCATGCGTTCCACAGAATCATATGGTATTGCAAGCCCCAGAAACGCATTAAGATGACGTCTATGCGTTCCACATAAACATGCAGGACCTTAGATTCTAGGTCGAACCTGGACGCATGACTCTGACGTGATGAGTTCCACAGCGGACTCTGGTAACTACTGCGCATGCGCAGAGTGACACACTTCCGGATCCGAGAATAAGCAAATGGAACGCACGCCGGGTTGCGATGTAAGTGATAGACTGCATGCTAATTAAGACAATCTAACGGGTATACATTCTCATCCATATCCAGTGTATTGTATTGCTTATATACATGCGTAGTCAGATCTTTTATATGCAGTCAGTTATTATAAATGTGGGACAGTTAAGTTTTAGTAGGATAACAAACCAGTGATACAGTTAATTGCTCCTACAACATATTAATCTCAAACCAATACTGTGAATTGTAAAGGGCTTTAACGGCCCAAAATACAATATATTTAGCATATTGGAGACTGGATTTATCAAAAATAAAGGGAAAAAATGTGCAATAAAAGGAAAAAAAAAAGGAATACTAGGAATCTTGAACACTTCACATTTTTCCCCTCTGTGGTGCAATAGTAATATTAGAGAATTTCAATTAATCACAGAACACAAATATTGGGATTTTTTTTTATTATTTACGTATCACAGGTAGCTAAGAACGGGGAAATAAGATCACTATTAGAATTATGCCCTGGAACTAACTTAGACTTAGGGCTCTTTCACACTTGCGTTCTTTTCTTCCGGCATAGAGTTACGTCATCGGGGCTCTATGCCGGAAGAATCCTGATCAAGATTATCCCAATGCATTCTGAATGGAGAGAAATCCGTTCAGGATGCATCAGGATGTCTTCAGTTCAGGACCGGAACGTTTTTTGGCCTGAGAAAATACCGCAGCATGCTGCGCTTTTTGCTCCGGCCAAAAATCCTGAACGGTTGCCGCAAGGCCGGATCCGGAATTAATGCCCATTGAAAGGCACTGATCCAGATCTGGCCTTAAGCTAAACGTCGTTTCGGCGCATTGCCGGATTCGACGTTTAGCTTTTTCTGAATGGTTACCATGGCTGCCGGGACGCTAAAGTCCTGGCAGCCATGGTAAATTGTAGTGGGGAGTGGGGGAGCAGTATACTTACCATCCGTGCGGCTCCCGGGACGCTTCAGAGTGACGTCAGGGCGCCCCACGCGCATGGATGACGTGATTGCATGGCACGTCATCCATGCGCATGGGGCGCTCTGACGTCATTCTGGAGCGCCCCGGGAGCCGCACGGACTGTAAGTATACTGCTCCACCGCTCCTCACTACTACTATGGCAACCAGGACTTTAATAGCGTCCTGGCTGCCATAGTAACACTGAACGCATTTTGAAGACGTATCCGTCTTCAAATGCTTTCAGTTCACTTGCGTTTTTCCGGATCCGGCGTGTAATTCCGGCAAATGGAGTACACACCGGATCCGGACAACACAAGTGTGAAAGAGGCCTTAACCGCTTTAAGTCCGCCCATAGGATATAAACATCCTATGGGTGGACCTCTATTTCTGAAAGCACGTTTTAAAACGTCCTGTGTGCTGTGTACTTCCTGTTCCGGCCCGGCGGTCATGTGACCGCCGGGACCGGAGCGTGCAGGAGCTGTGTGAGGTCTTACAGAGACCTCGATCAGCCCTGCTCTGAGGCTGTACAGCGCAGAATCACGCTGTACAGACTCTCTGGGGGGTGAATTTCTTCTGTAACTGGGGCTACTATGTCAGCCCCAGTTACAGGAGAAATCAACAGTGAAAAAAAAAAGAAAAAGTGAAGCAAATGTCCCCCAGAGGTCTTGTATGAGCTTATGGGGGACGAAAAAAATAAAGGGTTGAAAAAAATAAAATAAAAAAAGAGTTTCACATGTAAAAAAAAAAGGTCCCCAAGTAAGGAATAAAAAAAAAAATTAAAAATAGAAAGAATAAAATAAAATAGACATATTTGGTATTGCCACGTCCGTAAAAACCAGCTCTATAAAAATATCACATGAGCTAACCCCTCGGGTGAACACCGTAAAAAAATGCAAAAAAAAAAAGGGTCAAAACAAGCAATTTTTGTCACCTTGCATCACAAAAGGTGCAACACCAAGTGATCAAAAATGCGTACGTCCCACAAAATGGTACCAATAAAACCGTCACCTCATCCCGCAAAAAATGAGCCCCTACATAAGAAAATCTCTCAAAAATAAAACTATAGCTCTTAGAACATGGAGACACTAAAACATCATTTTTTGGTTTCAAAAATGCTATTATTGTGTTAAAGTGAAACAAATAAAAAGTATACATATTAGGTATTGCCGCGTCCGTAAAAACCAGCTCTATAAAAATATCACATGAGCTAACCCCTCAGATGAACACAAAAAATTAAATAAAAACTGTGTCAAAACAAGCAATTTTTGTCACCTTGCATCACAAAAGGTGCAACACCAAGTGATCAAAAACGCGTATGTCCCACACAATGGTACCAATAAAACCGTCACCTCATCCCGCAAAAAATAAGCCCCTACATAAGAAAATCTCTCAAAAAATAAAAAAAACTATAGCTATCAGAACATGGACACATTAAAACATATTTTTTTTGTTTCAAAAATGCTATTATTGTGTAAAACTTTAATAAATGAGAAAAAGTATACATATTAGGTATCGCCACGTCCGTAACAATCTGCACTATAAAAATGTCACTTGACTGAACCCCTCAGGTGAACGCTGTAAAAATAAATAAATAGAAACTGTGCTAAAACAACCAATTTTTTGGTCACCTTGCCCCATAAAGTGTTATAATGAATGATCAAAAAATCATATGTACCCAAAAATAGTACTAATAAAACTGGCACCTTATCCCCTAATTTCCAAAATGGGGTCACTTCTTGGGAGTTTCTACTGTAAGGGTGCATCAGGGGGCTTCAAATGGGACATGGCATCTAAAAACCATGTGGAGTTCCTTTTCTTCTGCGCCCTGCCGTGTGCCCATACAGCAGTTTATGACCACATGTGGGGTGTTTCTGTAAACCGCAGAATCTGGGTAATAAATATTGAGTTTTGTTTGGCTGTTAACCATCGATGTGTTAAAGAAAAAATTGGATTAAAATGGAAAATCTGCCCAAAAAGTGAAATTTTAAAATTTGATCTCCATTTTCCTTTAATTCTTGTGGAACGCATAAAGGGTTAACAAAGTTTGTAAAATCAGTTTTGAGTAACTTGAGGGGTGTAGTTTCTACAATGGGGTCATTTATGGGGGTATCCACTATGTAGGCCCCACAAAGTGACTTCAGACCTGAACTGGTCCTTATAAAGTGGGTTTTGGCAATTTTCTTAAAAATTTGAAGAATTTCTTCTAAACTTCTAAGCCTTCTAACGTCCTAAAAAAATAAAATGACATTTCCAAAATGATGCCAACATAAAGTAGACATATGGGGAATGTTAAATAATAAATATTTTATGAGGTATCACTTTCTGCTTTAAAAGCAGAGAAATTGAAATTTAGAAAATTGCAAATTTTTCAAATTTTGGGGTAAATTTGGGATGTTTTCATAAATAAAGGTGAAATATTTTGACTCAAATTTATGACTATCATGAAGTACAATGTGTCACGAGAAAACATTCTCTGAATGACTTGGATAAATAAAGGCGTTCCAAAGTTATTACCACATGAAGTGAGATATGTCAGTTTTGCAAAATTAGGCCTGGTCAGGAAGGGGGCAAATGGCCAAGATGGGAAGTGGTTAATGAGTCGGTATCAATATCACCAATTGAAACACAAAACAGGCAATATTTTATCGCAACAAAACATGAATTCACTGATTTTTGTTATCAACACATGATAACTAGGGTGACTATCTCCCAAGTGTATAGGAGGATAAGGAAGGGTTTGGAGAAAATATTAAAATTTTATAGTGAGGGAAAATGGGCAAAGGATATAGGATCAAATACAATAGAATGGGGAATATATACAAAAATATAAAAAGCCAACAACTTCCAGTAACTTTAGGCTAATTTATTTTAATATTATCCATAGAATATATATGACTCCTATATTGTTAAGTAAGATTTATAAAGAGCGAGAATCAAATTGTTGCAAATGTAGAGAAGAGTCCGCAGACTATATGCATATGAAATGGAGTTGTTAAAGTGTGCAATTCTATTGGAGAGAAGTTATCCGCGTGTTAAGTGCAGAGTCCTTAATATCTCTCCCATGTAATCCGGAAGTGGCCATCCTAGGTTGCATGCCATTATTAATTAGAGATAAAAAGAAAAAAAGGGTTTAGATAAGAGGCCTCATGGTGGCAAGAGTGATTATTGTGAGAGAGTGGGGTTCAAAAAGAGCACCCAACATCATGGGTTGGAAAAACTTACTGGCACGGATTGAGAGGTTTGAGGAATATGTAGCCGGCAGCGGATGAGTGGTGTCGTTGCCTAGGGAAGGGGTTGCAGGGGGGAGGGAGAGAGATAAGAGTAACCGTCACTAGCGGCATGCACCGACACCAGCAAGGGTGGGGGGGCGGGGCAGTGTTATAGCGTGTGTTGCCAGCACCCGGGGCAAACCTAGTATGGCGCCCCCTAACTTTTGTGCATGCGCCTTTTTATAGAATGACGCCCCACAGGCATACCAAGACCAGTATTACCACTAATACTATAAAAGAGACATATACTGCAATTCATTGCAGGATCTCATAAAATACAGGGTTCCATTAACCCCATCAGAATTAAACAGGGAGGGGAGCCCGCAAGAATACTGAAGTGAAAGCACAGGCTGCAGTACTGGACGTTGCTCCTAGCAACCAGCATTCCGGCGGTTAAACAGCCTGACTTATCTGTCCCACCACTAGTTTACACGTGCCTCTGGACTGCCGCTCCATACCCATTGACTATAATGGGGGTGTTGGCTGAGTTCCGGCGGCAGTACGGCAGCGCACAGTAAGAGGACAGCAGAACTCAACCACCGCCCCCATTATAGTCAATGGGGATGGATCGTCAGTCCGGGGACACATGTAAATCACCAGCAGGATCCGTCAGGCTGTTCATCCGCCGGACAGCCTGCCCTGCCGCTAATGAGAAATTAGCCTAAAACTTGGTCAGCGACTGCAGAGATACTTGTCTGGCCATGAGGTGAAGAGGAAGCTGATAGCCAAACAGCAGGTATGCAGTGAAGTGCCATAAGAGCCAGGCAGGCCAAGCAGGTGGCAGTCAGGGTGCTAGTGAAGGGTGACCAGAGACAGTACTGACTCTAGGATGCCATCTTCTGCCCATCTTTGCTGTCTATACCAGCCCAGGCACAGGGTAGGCCTGGTATAGAGATGGGCAGATGGCATCCCAGAGGCAGTAGCCTCTCTACCGTTATCCTGCCACATCAGAACCATGAATCCCAGACTGCCATGCCACCTATTTGGCCTGGCAGAGCTCTGGCACTTCACTCACTGATTTATTACCCTTATTATCGCATGCCCAGGCAGTGGTGCACACTGTAAACCCACCAGCCACCATCCCCCCACACACAGACTCAGGGAGGTCATCATTCATGGTGACATGGTCACTAATTCACTTGAATATGATAATGTTGTAGACATACTAAACAAATTATTGTTTACTGCCTATCTAAAGTACATTAAAAACACTTTATTTGATAATGTTAAAAATAATGAATCTCTACATTAATAGGCTGATAAGTTGAACTGGAATATTTCAGACTATTTATATGCTGGTTCCTAGTAACACCCTACCACAAAGACTCCTTTATATTTAGGAGTATATGGATAATGGAAAAAAAACTCTGGTGATCTTACAGGGATATTTTTGCACTACATATACGGGGCTGTAAACCCTTTGGTAAGTACTGTATAGGATCTCACACTTAGAGGATAGAGGATTAATCCCTAATAGGCTCAGTATGTGTAACGGGGTTCCAAAGGGGCACTCGGTCTCCCATTAGACGCAGACCTGCTGCTTAGCTTCGGGAGCGAGGATCTGTGCTTGACCTCGTTTCCCAGGGCGGCTTTGCTAGCTGGGAGGTTCCCTGCTCCTAAGTCTGCCTTGAGCGCCGAGCTGATCACTCGGTGCTCGACTGGTTGGTCTGTCGGTCATGTGACGATGGCCATGTCACATGACCCTCACTCCCCACTATAAATAACGGCAGCCTGCTGGCCACAGGTTGCCTGTTAATTTAGGTTGTATTCCCTGGCGTACTTACCTCCTGCTGTTTCCTGACAATCCTCTGCCTGCTCCTTGTGTACTTTGCTGCTCTCCTGGTATTCTGACCCCAGCCTCCTCCTGACGATCCTCTGCTTACTCCTTTGGTTCTTCACGAGTCTCCTGGTATTTATGACCCCGGCTTCTCCTGAATATTCTCTGCTTGCTCCATTTGTACTTTGTAGCTTTCCTGGTATTGACTCGGTCCGTTCACGTTCTGTTGTTTGTCTGTCTGTCATCCCTGCATTTAGTTCAAGCTAGAGATTGCCGTCCAGTTGTCTCCTGTCATTAGGACTCGCAAGTAGGCAGGGCCGGGGGTAAGGGTGGATCGCAGTGGTCACTTCCCTCCCCCCTGTGTGTACGGGACCGTTACAGTATGGAAGCAAGAGTCAGTCTGCATGTATTTCTGTACTGCAGTCTAATGCTCGACGCGTTTCCCTATCCGACTATTGTCAGTATTTCATCAGGAGCATTAGGTCTAATGCTCCTGATGTAATACCAACAATAGTCTGATAGGGAAGCGCGTCGAGCATTAGACTGCAGTACAGAAATACATGCAGACTGACTCTCGCTTCCATACTGAGCCTATTAGGGATTAATCCTCTAAGTGTGAGATCCTATACAGCACTTACCAAAGGCTTTACAGCCCTGTATATGTAGTGCAAAAATATCCCTGTAAGATCACTAGAGGATTTTTTCCATTATCCATATACTCCTAAATATAAAGGAGTCTTTGTGGTAGGGTGTTACTAGGAACCAGAATATAAATAGTCTGAAATATTCCAGTCCACCATATCAGCCTATTCATGTGGAGATTTATTATTTTTAACATTATCAAATAAAGTGTTTTTGATGTACTTTAGATAGGCAGTAAATGGTGACATGGTCACCTAACTTAATCACTGACATGACAGTGACGCTAACAGTTACTCAGCCTCAGCGGCGTGGGGCAGCAGCTGCCTGGCTCCCCCTTTACCTCTGCTCTGTAGTCTGGACTCTAAGCTCAGGGCTCACTCAGGCTGACTGGTCAGTGACTGACTGTCTGACTTAACAGTTGTCTCTGGACTGGAGTCTGACAGGACTCAGTCTTCCGCCGCCGCCTCCTTCTCCTGGCAAACATCTACTGGGCAACTGGCAGTGGCTTCTGCTGGCTCTGGCTCTGGCTCCCGCGCTCCGCACTGTGTTTCCCGCCTGGAAAGTGGGTGGAGCTGGAGAGAGCTAGGCCAGCCTAATGATTGCCTATTCCGACCCTATGTATGTTAAGTTAACTAACTGAAGTACGCTGCGCCCGCACCGCACAAATGAATCATCAGGGCGCTGGGCACGGCACGCTATCAAACAGCTCTCAGGCCGTTGCGCAGGGCCCGGCACTCCGGATGAGAGAGAGCCGCCCTGAAAAACTTACTTTTACTAAGAGCCTTAGCAGCTGGCGCCAGGGCGCCTCCCTGCAGTTTGGCACCCGGGGCAATGGCCCCCCTGGCCCCCCCAAGCTACGCCCCTGGGCGGGGGTAAGTACTTAATGCGGGTGACAAACAATCTGGATAGACTGAATTAAATGTGATGTGAAATTGAATTGGGGGCTTGGGAACCTCCCAACAAAGAGCACACAGTCTTGGCAGATTGTGTATTAAGGAATCCTGATTTTTGTTTTGTCAAACAGTCTTTTTTTGCATTTTGCATTAGGAAAAAAAATGAATAAATAAAAATAATGACTTCCCATATTTGTATAGCGCTCTACAATGTATGAATTAATTATTCATTGAACACTCCCCATCTTGTTCAGGCTTCTTTTTTTTTCTTTTTTTTTTTTACACTTTTGGGAAATTCTAAAGGCATCATGTTTTGTTAATGCATCCAACCTTCCACATATTCTATTTTAAATCCCCCAAGACCTCTTTCCATTTCGTAAGGCATGCATCATCCAAACACCTAATAGATTTTGGATAATAAATGTTTTGTTCTCTGATTCACTGTAGTTAATTAGATTCCTTTTTCAACCAATAATTTGAGACCTGGCCTCAATTAATACTACTATTCCGAATAATAATGATTACTTGCTTCCCATAAAATTCACTTTAAAATCCTCAAGAGATTTGAGTTATGAGCCCATTACCAACTGATGGATATAAAATATTCCTTTTTCTCTCCCAGTTGTTCCCAGTAACCTTGCATCTCAAATCTTAACCTGGTCATATAAAAAAAAATTGGAATCAAGTAATCTTTTTTTTAACCTTATCACCTTTGTTCCTTTGTATTTCTCAGCATAACCTACATCTATTTTACTCATTCTTTAATAATTACTTCTTCTTCTCTACAGATTGATACCAGTGGTGATGATAAATTATAATCTTGAAAATTTGGAACTGACATACTCCCTTCTCCCAAGGTAACATAATCTACTCATCCTTATTTGTACTATCCTACCATTCTGTATAAATTCTCTAATTATGCCTTCAAGTGCATTAAATAATCTTCTACCCAAAAGAATAGGACTATTCTGTAACACAAAGAAAATGTATGGCAATAGAGCAATTTTAATAAAAGTTAGCCTTGCAGCCATAGACACAAACATATTTCTCCAAATCTTCATTTTACTCCTCATCTTCTATAAAAGAGAACAAACATTCTCTTCCTTACACCTTTCATCTTTACTAGTGACTGTTATGCCTAAATATCTAATTGATGGCACTAAATATAAATTATCCAACAACCCTATATCTGGTCATCCCTGATCTAAAAAAAGATTTCTCTCAGTTTATTCTTATCCCAGAAATACACCATGCTTTTTCTGTTGCATCAAAATTGGAATCAAGATCAACAACTCTTTTAAGAAAAGAACCATTTCATCAGCATATAACTAAATCAGAGAATCAGGCTTCACGTCAGCCACCACTGTAACAGTCCATTGTCATATATTTAGGCCCAGGCACCCAGGCAGAGAAGAGAGGTCCCGTAACAGAGAATCTGGCTTCATGTCAGCAGAGAATCAGTCTGCATGTCATAGCAGAGAATCAGGCTTCACGTCAGCCACCACTGCAACAGTCCATTGGCATATATTTAGGCCCAGCACCCAGGCAGAGAAGAGAGGTCCCGTAACAGAGAATCTGTCTTCATGTCAGCAGAGAATCAGTCTGCATGTCATAGCAGAGAATCAGGCTTCACGTCAGCCACCACTGCAACAGTCCATTGTCATATATTTAGGCTCAGCACCCAGGCAGAGGAGAGAGGTCCCGTAACAGAGAATCTGGCTTCATGTCAGCAGAGAATTAGTCTGCATATCATAGCAGAGAATCAGGCTTCACGTCAGCCACCACTGTAACAGTCCATTGTCATATATTTAGGCCCAGGCACCCAGGCAGAGGAGAGAGGTCCCGTAACAGAGAATCTGGCTTCATGTCAGCAGAGAATCAGTCTGCATTTCATAGCAGAGAATCAGGCTTCACGTCAGCCACCACTGTAACAGTCCATTGGCATATATTTAGGCCCCGGCACCCAGACAGAGGAGAGGTTCATTCAACTTTGGGTTGCCCCGCAATATAATGGTAAAATGAAAATAAAAATAGGATTGAATGAGGAAGTGCCCTGGAGTACAATAATATATGGTTAAGGGGAGGTAGTTAATGTCTAATCTGCACAAGGGATGGACAGGCCCTGTGGGATCCATGCCTGGTTCATTTTTATGAACGTCAGCTTGTCCACATTGGCTGTAGACAGGCAGCTGCGTTTGTCTGTAATGACGCCCCCTGCCGTGCTGAATACACGTTCAGACAAAACGCTGGCCGCCGGGCAGGCCAGCACCTCCAAGGCATAAAAGGCTAGCTCTGGCCACGTGGACAATTTAGAGACCCAGAAGTTGAATGGGGCCGAACCATCAGTCAGTACGTGGAGGGGTGTGCACACGTACTGTTCCACAATGTTAGTGAAATGTTGCCTCCTGCTAACACGTTGCGTATCAGGTGGTGGTGCAGTTAGCTGTGGCGTGTTGACAAAACTTTTCCACATCTCTGCCATGCTAACCCTGCCCTCAGAGGAGCTGACACAGCTGCCTTGGCGTGACACAGCTGCCTTGGCGACCTCTTGCTCCTCCTCTGCCTTGGCCTTGGGCTTCCACTTGTTCCCCTGTGACATTTGGGAATTCTCTCAGTAGCGCGTCTACCAACGTGCGCTTGTACTCGCGCATCTTCCTATCACGCTCCAGTGCAGGAAGTAAGGTGGGCACATTGTCTTTGTAGCGTGGATCCAGCAGGGTGGCAACCCAGTAGTCCGCACACGTTAAAATGTGGGCAACTCTGCTGTCGTTGCGCAGGCACTGCAGCATGTAGTCGCTCATGTGTGCCAGGCTGCCCAGGGGTAAGGACAAGCTGTCCTCTGTGGGAGGCGTATCGTCATCGTCCTGCGTTTCCCCCCAGCCACGCACCAGTGATGGGCCCGAGCTGCGTTGGGTGCCACCCCGCTGTGACCATGCCTCATCCTCATCCTCCTCCACCTCCTCCTCATCCTCGTCCTCCTCGTCCTTCAGTAGTGGGCCCTGGCTGGCCACATTTGTACCTGGCCTCTGCTGTTGCAAAAAACCTCCCTCTGAGTAACTTCGAAGAGACTGGCCTGAAAGTGCTAAAAATGACCCCTCTTCCTCCTCCTGGGCCACCTCCTCTTCCGTCATCGCCCTAAGTGTTTTCTCAAGGAGACATAGAAGTGGTATTGTAACGCTGATAATGGCGTCATCGCCACTGGCCATGTTGGTGGAGTACTCGAAACAGCGCAACAGGGCACACAGGTCTCGCATGGAGGCCCAGTCATTGGTGGTGAAGTGGTGCTGTTCCGCAGTGCGACTGACCCGTGCGTGCTGCAGCTGAAACTCCACTATGGCCTGCTGCTGCTCACATAGTCTGTCCAGCATGTGCAAGGTGGAGTTCCACCTGGTGGGCACGTCGCATATGAGGCGGTGAGCGGGAAGGCCGAAGTTACGCTGTAGCGCAGACAGGCTAGCAGCGGCAGGATGTGAACGCCGGAAGCGCGAACAGACGGCCCGCACTTTATGCAGCAGCTCTGACATGTCGGGGTAGTTGAGAATGAACTTCTACACCACCAAATTCAGCACATGCGCCAAGCAAGGGATGTGCGTCAAACCGGCTAGTCCCAGAGCTGCAACGAGATTTCGCCCATTATCACACACCACCAGGCCGGGCTTGAGGCTAACCGGCAGCAACCACTCGTCGGTCTGTTGTTCTATACCCCGCCACAACTCCTGTGCGGTGTGGGGCCTGTCCCCCAAACATATGAGTTTAAGAATGGCCTGCTGACGTTTACCCCGGGCTGTGCTGAAGTTGGTGGTGAAGGTGTGTGGCTGACTGGATGAGCAGGTGGAAGAAGAGGAGGAGGAAGCTGAGTAGGAGGAGGTGGCAACAGGAGGCAAAGAATGTTGCCCTGCGATCCTTGGCGGCGGAAGGACGTGCGCCAAACAGCTCTCCGCCTGGGGCCCAGCTGCCACTACATTTACCCAGTGTGCAGTTAGGGAGATATAGCGTCCCTGGCCGTGCTTACTGGTCCACGTATCTGTGGTTAGGTGGACCTTGCCACAGATGGCGTTGCGCAGTGCACAGTTAATTTTATCAGATACTTGGTTGTGCAGGGAAGGCACGGCTTCCTTGGAGAAGAAGTGCCAGCTAGGAACAACATACTGTTGGACAACAAGCAACATGAGCTGTTTGAAGCTGTCTGTGTCCACCAGCCTAAATGACAGCATTTCATAGGCCAGTAGTTTAGAAATGCTGGCATTCAGGGCCAGGGATCGAGGGTGGCTAGGTGGGAATTTACGCTTTCTCTCAAATGTTTGTGAGATGGAGAGCTGAACGCTGCCGTGTGACATGGTTGAGATGCTTGGTGACGGAGGTGGTGGTGTTGGTGGTACATCCCCTGTTTGCTGGGCGGCAGGTGCCAACGTTCCTCCAGAGGAGGAGGAAGAGGCCGAGGCGGCAGCAGCAGAAGAGGTAGCAGGGGGAGCCTGAGTGACTTCCTTGGTTTTAAGGTGTTTACTCCACTGCAGTTCATGCTTTGCATGCAGGTGCCTGGTCATGCAGGTTGTGCTAAGGTTCAGAACGTTAATGCCTCGCTTCAGGCTCTGATGGCACAGCGTGCAAACCACTCGGGTCTTGTCGCCAGCACATTGTTTGAAGAAGTGCCAAGCCAGGGAACTCCTTGAAGCTGCCTTTGGGGTGCGGTCAGTAGCAGGCAGAGTCTCTTGGTGGTGGGTGTTCTACTTTTGCCCACTGCTCCCTCTTTTGCTACGCTGTTGGCTCGGTCTCACCACTGCCTCTTTCTCCGAACTGTGAAAGTCAGTGGCACGACCTTCATTCCATGTGGGGTCTAGGACCTCATCGTCCCCTGCATCGTCTTCCACCCAGTCTTGATCCCTGACCTCCTGTTCAGTCTGCACACTGCAGAAAGATGCAGCAGTTGGCACCTGTGTTTCGTCATCATCAGAGACATGCTGAGGTGGTATTCCAATGTCCTCATCATCAGGAAACATAAGTGGTTGTGCGTCAGTGCATTCTATGTCTTCAACCGCTGGGGAAGGGCTAGGTGGATGCCCTTGGGAAACCCTGCCAGCAGAGTCTTCAAACAGCATAAGAGACTGCTGCATAACTTGCGGCTCAGACAGTTTCCCTGGTATGCATGGGGGTGATGTGACAGACTGATGGGCTTGGTTTTCAGGCGCCATCTGTGCGCTTTCTGCAGAAGACTGGGTGGGAGATAATGTGAACGTGCTGGATCCACTGTCGGCCACCCAATTGACTAATGCCTGTACCTGCTCAGGCCTTACCATCCTTAGAACGGCATTGGGCCCCACCAAATATCGCTGTAAATTATGGCAGCTACTGGCACCTGAGGTAGTTGGTACACTAGGACGTGTGACTGTGGCAGAACGGCCACGTCCTCTCCCAGCACCAGAGGGTCCACTAACACCACCATGACAATGTCCGCATCCGCGTCCTTTACTAGATGTTTTCCTCATTGTTATCGTTCACCACAACAACAAAAATATTATTTGGCCCAATGTATTGAATTCAAATACAGGCCTTTTTTTAAAGACACCTAACACTATCTGGCTATCTATTTAGGTACCGTATTACACTAATACAGGCACAGCAGTAACCACAGATTTAGCTGACTATAAATTTGAGACCTATTATTTAGGCGCTGGGTGACAGGTATACGTTTACAGACAGAATTAGATTGGGATATGCACAGTAGCGTGTGTGTGAAGTTATTGAGAATGACCCTATCAGCACCTTGAATCTAAGATTCCCTTTTAAGGATAAATTTAAAGTAGGCCTGATACAGCAGAAACCACTAATTTAGAGATCTGCTAAATTGGGAATTGTATTTCAGCCCAGAACAAAAACTGTGCTTTGACGGACACTAAATAACTCGCCCAGCCACAGCAATAACCACAGATTTAGCAGACTACAAATTTGAGGCCTATTATTTAGGCGCTGGGTGACAGGCATACGTTTACAGACAGAATTAGACTGGGATATGGCCAAAAAATAACCACACTATTGATGGTTAAATGCACTTGGTGTGACAGCTTGACCCTGATGTAGGATTTAGCCAAAAAGCAACCGCACTATTGAGGGTTAAATGCACTTGGTGACAGGTTCAGCTTGCCCCTGATGTAGTATATGGCCAAAAAATAACCAGACTATTGATGGTTAAATGCACTTGGTGTGACAGCTTGACCCTGATGTAAGATTTAGCCAAAAAACAACCACACTACTGAGGGTTAAATGCACTTGTTGGCAGCTTGTGCTGGCGCACCACAAGACACAAAATGGCCGCCGATCACCCCAGAAAAAAGTGACTGAAAAACGCTCTGGGCAACCTAAAAACATTGAGCAATTCAATAGCAGCAGTTCAATGATCCACAGCTGCAGATCGATCTCTGAATGAAGTCTTTTGGAGGAGTTAATCACTGCCTAATCTCGCCCTAACGTCGCAGCTGCAACCTCTCCCTATACTGATCAGAGCAGAGTGACGGGCGGCGCTATGTGACCCCAGCTTAAATAGAGGCTGGGTCACATGCTGCACTGGCCAATCACAGCCATGCCAATAGTAGGCATGGCTGTGACGGCCTCTTGGGGCAAGTAGTATGACGCTTGTTGATTGGCTGCTTTGCAGCCTTTCAAAAAGCACCAAGAAAGCGACGAACACCGAACCCGAACCCGGACTTTTACAAAAATGTTCGGGTCCGTGTCACGGACACCCCAAAATTCAGTTCGGGTACGCTCATCCCTAAAGCTGTGTAAAGCATATTTTTTAGTTTGGTTTTGAACTGATGCATCCTTTCTGACTTCCGGTAATTTGGTAACATTTCCGCCACTTTCTGCTTATACCGGGGGTCTAGTAGCGTGGCCACCCAGTACAGGTCGTTCTCCTTCATCCTTTTTATACGAGGGTCCCTCAACAGACATGACACCATGAAAGACCCCATTTGCACAAGGTTGGATGTCGAGCTACTCATTTCCCGTTCCTCCTCCTCACTGATGTCATTGACGGTCTGTTCTTCCCCCCAGCCACGTACAAGACCACGGGTCCCAGATAGGTGACAACAACAAGCACCCTGGGATGCCTGCTGTGGTGGTTGGTCTTCCTCCTCCTCAAAGCCACATTCCTCCTCTGACTCCTCTTCCTCATACTCCTCTTGCAGCGTTGCCGCAGGTCCGGTAAGCGATGATGACAAGGCTGTTTCTGGTGGTGATCTTGACCACAACTCTTCCTCTTCACGCTCATCTACAGCCTGATCCAGCACTCTTCACAGGGCACGCTCCAGGAAGAAAACAAATGGGATGAGGTCGCTGATGGTGCCTTTGGTGCGACTGACTAGGTTTGTCACCTCCTCAAAAGGATGCATGAGCCTACAAGCATTGGGCATGAGCGTCCAGTAACGTGGCAAAAAAATTCCCAGCTCCGCAGAGGCTGTCCTAGCACCCCGGTCATACAAATACTCGTTGACTGCTTTTTCTTGTTGGAGCAGGCGGTCGAACATTAGGAGTGTTGAATTCCAACATGTCGGGCTGTCGCAAATTAAGCGCCTCACTGGCATGTTGTTTCGGCACTGAATGTCTGAAAAGTGTGTCATGGCCGTGTAGGAACGACTGAAATAGCCACACACCTTCCTGGCCTGCTTGAGGACGTCCTGTAAGCCTGGGTACTTAGACACAAAGCGGTGTACAATGTGATTTAACACATGTGCCATGCACGGCACATGTGACAACTTGCCCAAATTCAATGCCGCCAACAAATTGTTTCCATTGTCACACACCACTTTGCCAATCTCCAGTTGGTGTGGGGTCAGCCACTGATCCACCTGTGCGTTCAGGGTGGACAGGAGTGCTGGTCCGGTGTGGCTCTCTGCTTTCAGTCAAATGAACCCCAAGACAGCGTGACACTGTCGTATCCGGGATGTGAAATAGCCCCTGGAGAGCTGAGGGGATTCAGTTGATGTGCAGCCACACGCCGCAGCAGAAGAGGACTAAGCCGAGGAGGTTAGCGAAGAGGATGGAGTAGGAGTAGTAGAGGAGGTGGCATCAGGCCTGTCTGCAAGTCGTGGCGGTGTCACCAACTCTGCTGCAGAGCCACGGATTCCATGCTTGGGAGCCGTCAGCAGGTTAACCCAATGCGCAGTGTAGGTGATATACCTGCCCTGACCGTGCTTTGCAGACCAGGTATCAGTGGTCAGATAGACCTTTGCCCCAACACTGTATGCCAGAGATGCCATGGCTTCCTTTTCAATCACTGAGTAGAGGTTTGGGATTGCCTTATTTGAAAAAAAAAAAATTGTCTGGGTACCTTCCACTGTTGTGTCCCAATAGCGACAAATTTTTTGAAGGCCTCAGACTCCACCAGCTGGTATGGTAAAAGCTGGCGGGCTAAGAGCTTCGTCAAGCCAGTTGTCAGACCCCAGGCAAGGGGGTGACTCTGTGACATTGGCTTCTTACGCTCAAGCATTTCCTTGACAGACACCTGACTGTGAGCAGATGAAATGGCACTGCTGAAGGTGAGAGGCGGAGTGGCAGGTGGTTGAGAGGGGGTAAGGAGGACAGCAGTGGTTGACGTGGCTGAAGATGCTGGACCAGGAGGAGGATGGTGGCTTTGAGCTTGTGTGCTGCTTCTACTCGTCATCATGTGTTGATCCCATAGGCATTTGTGATGTGCGATCATGTGCCTACGCAAAGCAGTTGTACCTAGGTGGGTGTTGGATTTCCCACGACTCATTTTCTTTTGGCACAGTTTGCAAATGGCATCGCTGTTGTCAGAGACAGACACACAAAAAATGCCACACTACTGAGCTTTGCAATGAAGGCATTCTGGTGGTGGCAACAGCATGCGTTGATTGGCGTGCTGTCTGGCTGACCCCGGGTGCCGATACATGTTGTCTGACTGTGCCACTAGCTCCTTGCGACGACCTCCCCCTGCTTCCAACTCGTCTCCTCCTTCTCTCTTTTTCCCTCTCTGAACTTTCCCCCTTTTCTTCTTCTCTTCGAGCAGGCACCCACGTGGCATCCACGGACACATTGTCATCATCAACCACTTCACTTGTATCTGACACCTCAGCAAAGGAAGCAGCAGCGGGTACAACATCATCATCATCATCATCATCATCACACTGTACGTCCATGTGTGTAATGCTGCCTGACTGAGACATATCCCTGTTATCTACATCCCCTGGCAATAATGGTTGTGCATCACTAATTTCATCCAACTGATTTAAATAACTCCTCTGAGGGATCAAGTGAAGCGGCTGTGGTGGCTGTGGTGGTTGTAGTGGTGGTGGCGGCAGGCGGGAGAGTGGTAACTAGAGAGCAGGTGACTAAAGCTGACCTGGAGGAGGATGGTGCATCAAGGTTCTTAGCGGAAGCTGTTGAAGATTGGGTGTCCTGTGTAAGCCAGTCAACTATTCTCAGAATTTTTTGGGTTCAGGGTACGTGGTCTCTGAACACTGGGCATTATTCCAGGGCCAGTGGAAATCCCAGCACCACGACCACAACGGCCCCTGGGGAGTGGCCTGCCTCTGCCTGTCATCTTTTTTTAGATAAGTGGAACTATGCGTGAAAGGTACTGTGCCACCCTATATAAGTGGTGGGCAGTGGGTACAGTACAGTCTGTGTGGGCCTGACACACACGGGCTTGCAAATGTGATTAAATCACAGAAAATTTTTAAATAAAATTTTCTTTATTTGCAAGGTATTTGAGTGAATGACACCCTGTAACGGTATGAGTGGAGGCCTAGCCAGTGGCCACAATACAGTCTGTGTGGGCCTGACACACACGGGCTTGCAATTTTCAAATGTGATTATATAACTGAAAATTTTTAAATATAATTATTTTCTATTTGCAAGGTATTTGAGTGAATGACACCCTGTAACGGTATGAGTGGAGGCCTAGCCAGTGGCCACAACACAGTCTGTGTGGGCCTGACACACACAGGCTTGCAAATGTAATTATATCACAGAAAATTTTTAAATATAATTTTTTAATCTGCAAGGTATTTGAGTGAATGACACCCTGTAACGGTATGAGTGGAGGCCTAGCCAGTGGCCACAATACAGTCTGTGTGGGCCTGACACACACAGGCTTGCAAATGTGATTATGTCACATAAAAATATTAAATATAATTATTTTTTTATCTGCAAGGTATTTTCTTTCACACCCTGTGTGAATGGTGTGCACGTGCTGTCTGTGACTGAGCCTGCAGCCACTCACACACGGGCAGCCAGGCAACTGCAATATATATATATATATATATATATATATATATACAGTCATGTGAAAAAATTAGGACACCCTTTGAAAGCATGTGGTTTTTTGTAACATTTTTAATAAAAGGTTATTTCATCTCCGTTTCAACAATACAGAGAGATTAAAGTAATCCGACTAAACAAAGAAAACTGAAGAAAAGTCTTTTCAAGATCTTCTGTAAATGTCATTCTACAAAAATGCCTATTCTAACTGAGGAAAAAGATAGGACACCCTTGCCCCTAATAGCGAGTGTTACCTCCTTTGGCTGAAATAACTGCAGTGAGACGGTTCTTGTAGCCATCTACCAGTCTTCGACATCGGTCTGAGGAAATTTTACCCCACTCCTCAATGCAGAACTTTTTCAGCTGTGAGATGTTTGAGGGGTTTCTTGCACGTACAGCCCTTTTCAAGTCACCCCACAGCATCTCAATGGGATTCAAATCTGGACTTTGACTTGGCCATTCCAGGACTCTCCATTTCTTCTTTTTCAGCCAATCTTTGGTTGATTTACTAGTATGTTTTGGGTCATTGTCATGTTGCATGGTCCAGTTCCGCTTCAGCTTTAATTTTCTAACTGATGGTCTCACATGTTCTTCAAGCACCTTCTGATACACAGTAGAATTCATCGTGGATTCTATGATGGTGAGCTGACCAGGTCCTGCTGCAGCAAAGCAGCCCCAAACCATGACACTTCCACCTCCATGCTTCACAGTTGGTATGAGGTTCTTTCTTGGAATGCTGTGTTTGGTTTACGCCAAACATGTCCTCTGCTGTTGTGTCCAAATAATTCAATTTTGGACTCATCTGTCCAAAGAACATTATTCCAGAAGTCCTGGTCTTTGTCAACTTTATCTCTGGCAAATGTCAGTCTGGCCTCGATGTTTCTCTTGGAAAGCAAAGGTTTCCTCCTTGCACACCTCCCATGCAAGTTAAACTTGTACAGTCTCTTTCTGATTGTAGAGGCATGTACTTCTACATCAACAGTAGCCAGAGCCTGCTGTAGTTCTCGAGATGACACTTTAGGGTTTTTGGAGACCTCTTTTAGCATCTTGCGGTCTGCTCTTGGGGTGAACTTGCTGGGGCGACCAGTCCTGGGCATGTTGGCAGTTGTTTTGAAAGCCCTCCACTTGTAGACTATCTTCCGGACAGTGGAATGGCTGATTTCAAAATCTTTTGAGATCTTTTTAAATCCCTTCCCAGACTCATAGGCTGCTACAATCTTTTTTCTGAAGTCCTCTGACAGCTCTTTTGCTCTCACCATGGTGCTCACTCTCACTTCAACAGTCAGGAGCACACCAAACTAAATGTCTGAGGTTTAAATAGGGCAAGCCTCATTCAACATGCAGAGTAACGATCTACTAATTATGTGCACCTGGTGTGATATACCTGTGTGAGATCTGAGCCAATTTAAGAGGGAATACATGTGAGGGTGTCCTATCTTTTTCCTCAGTTAGAATAGGCATTTTTGTAGAATGCCATTTACAGAAGATCTTGAAAAGACTTTTCTTCAGTTTTCTTTGTTTAGTTGGATTACTTTAATCTCTCTGTATTGTTGAAACGGAGATGAAGTAACCTTTTATTAAAAATGTTACAAAAAACCACATGCTTTCAAAGGGTGTCCTAATTTTTTCACATGACTGTATATATAATGAAACTGTGGCAGCACTCCCTTAAGAACTTGTATAGGATGTAGGGTGCCCGCGATAGTCCCTCGACTCAGGACAGCAAACAGCAAAGAGAGGTTCGCAGCACTCCTTGAAAGAGAAAATGTGCTCTTTTATTCACACATATCAAATGACAACGTTTCGGTTCTCTCACAGAACCTTTCTCAAGTCAGGTGACACATAAAGTGCAATAGTGCCAATATAAATACATAGTAAGGTTGTTACCAATCAATTCATCAACCAATACAAAAATGGTACAGTCCCCTTTTGTGGACATATAACAATTCACTCATCTGTGACTCAACAGACTAACAAGCCCATTATACATATGCCATAGTGCTATAACCGTGCTATATAGCCATAGTGTATGTTAAAGTGCCAATAATAATAAAGTGCACAGTGCATTAAAATTCCCAATTTCTATACCTTGCTGGGGGTATGTATATAGTAAGCTGAATAGATGGCTGGCGTCTTGTCTCGTGTAGGTCCGCGGTGCCTCTGCACGTCTCGTCCTCGCCACTGCACATGTGCCAATCACTCACCAGCTGTTCGGCCGCACACAAACTATATGCGTCACCAACAGGCGGGGTTAAAGCGCCGTGGCATCTGGCGTGCTGCGTCACTCACGACCCGTGCATCACGTGCCGGCACGTTCGTAAGCCCATCATTTCAGCCATTTTACAGCGGGGAAATCTTTTGGGCAATACTTTCTATAGCCATAATTACCATCCCAGCAAGATAAGATAATAATGCTGCTACACAGTTAAACAAGTAACATAATCAATCATATTATAGTGTAATTAAACAGTATGATTTTCCACAGGATTCACCCAATACAGCGTTCTGGACATACAAGAAGAATGGACAACAGAGGCGGGGTGTTAACCCACCATCCCCCCTGTTACCCTAAATTTGACATTTAGTCCTTTCGGTTTCAAAGTGTCCAAACGAAAGATCCATCTGAGCTCATTTTTCTTTAAAACAGTTAACCTATCCCCTCCTCTTTCTAATGGTTTAACATGATCCAAGATCATAAATCTCAAATCACTTTCCTTATGATTCTTCTCCAATAAACGTTTTGACACCGGTAGATCTTTTCTTTTATTTCTAATAGATTGTCTATGGTTATTCAACCTCGTTTTCAGATCACATGTGGTTTCACCCACATAAAGCTTTTTGCAAGGGCACCATAACACATAAATTACCCACGATGAATCACATGTGAGATAATATTTAATATTGAATATCTCGCCCCTTTCGGGATGCATGAATGCAGACCCCTTATGCATGAGTCTGCACCTCAAACAGGGGAAACATCCTGTAAGTTTCGTTTTTAAAAAAGTTTGTCATAATTGATTTTTCTCCGGAACTTTGGAGTGCACCACTTTGTCCCTGATATTCCCTTGCTCTTTGGCATGCCATCATAGGCGGTTCCTTAAAGGCCGCTATGGTAGGATGACCACTGATTAATATTCCCCAATGACGCTTCACTATGCGCTCTATATTTGGACTTAATTCATTATAAGATGACACAAACGGTAACCTCTCACTAACCTGTTTTGGTTTAATAACTAACAACTCCTCTCTGAACATGCCTCTCACTTTATCAGCATGTTTTTTCACCAAATTTCTGGGGTATCCCCTATTCACAAACGATTGCTTCATGTTTCTTAATGCCTGATCCATACAGGGAGTGCAGAATTATTAGGCAAGTTGTATTTTTGAGGATTACTTTTATTATTGAACAACAACCATGTTCTCAATGAACCCAAAAAACTCATTAATATCAAAGCTGAATATTTTTGGAAGTAGTTTTTAGTATGTTTTTAGTTTTAGCTATTTTAGGGGGATATCTGTGTGTGCAGGTGACTATTACTGTGCATAATTATTAGGCAACTTAACAAAAAACAAATATATACCCATTTCAATTATTTATTTTTACCAGTGAAACCAATATAACATCTCAACATTCACAAATATACATTTCTGACATTCAAAAACAAAACAAAAACAAATCAGTGACCAATATAGCCACCTTTCTTTGCAAGGACACTCAAAAGCCTGCCATCCATGGATTCTGTCAGTGTTTTGATCTGTTCACCATCAACATTGCGTGCAGCAGCAACCACAGCCTCCCAGACACTGTTCAGAGAGGTGTACTGTTTTCCCTCCTTGTAAATCTCACATTTGATGATGGACCACAGGTTCTCAATGGGGTTCAGATCAGGTGAACAAGGAAGGCCATGTCATTAGATTTTCTTCTTTTATACCCTTTCTTGCCAGCCACGCTGTGGAGTACTTGGACGCGTGTGATGGAGCATTGTCCTGCATGAAAATCATGTTTTTCTTGAAGGATGCAGATTTCTTCCTGTACCACTGCTTGAAGAAACTGGCAGTAGGACTGGGAGTTGAGCTTGACTCCATCCTCAACCCGAAAAGGCCCCACAAGCTCATCTTTGATGATACCAGCCCAAACCAGTACTCCACCTCCACCTTGCTGGCGTCTGAGTCAGACTGGAGCTCTCTGCCCTTTACCAATCCAGCCACGGGCCCATCCATCTGGCCCATCAAGACTCACTCTCATTTCATCAGTCCATAAAACCTTAGAAAAATCAGTCTTGAGATATTTCTTGGCCCAGTCTTGACGTTTCAGCTTGTGTGTCTTGTTCAGTGGTGGTCGTCTTTCAGCCTTTCTTACCTTGGCCATGTCTCTGAGTATTGCACACCTTGTGCTTTTGGGCACTCCAGTGATGTTGCAGCTCTGAAATATGGCCAAACTGGTGGCAAGTGGCATCTTGGCAGCTGCACGCTTGACTTTTCTCAGTTCATGGGCAATTATTTTGCGCCTTTTTCCACGCGCTTCTTGCGACCCTGTTGACTATTTTGAATGAAACGCGTCATTGTTCGATGATCACGCTTCAGAAGCTTTGCAATTTTAAGAGTGCTGCATCCCTCTGCAAGATATCTCACTATTTTTGACTTTTCTGAACCTGTCAAGTCCTTCTTTTGACCCATTTTGCCAAAGGAAAGGAAGTTTCCTAATAATTATGCACACCTGATATAGGGTGTTGATGTCATTAGACCACACCCCTTCTCATTACAGAGATGCACATCACCTAATATGCTTAATTGGTAGTAGGCTTTCAAGCCTATACAGCTTGGAGTAAGACAACATGCATAAAGAGGATGATGTGGTCAAAATACTCATTTGCCTAATAATTCTGCACTCCCTGTATTATCATCCTTATCCACTATTCTCCTTACTCTGAGCATTTGACTAAATGGTAGCGAATTTATCATTCTTCTTGGATGTCCACTTGCAAAATGTAACAATGTGTTCTTATCAGTGGTTTTATATTCAAATCCATGTGTATTTGTTCATTCTCTACATAAACCTGGGTATCAAGATACTGCACCCAGTCCACCGATGCCGTTAATGTAAACTGGATCTCCTTATCCAAGGAGTTCAAGTGTACATGAAAGTCCATCAGTGTGTCCATGGTGCCGGTCCAAATAAGGAAAATATCATCTATGTATCTCCACCACATCAAAACTTTGTTGAAGTGGGGAGATACATAGACAAGACGTTCCTCAAATGACCGCACAAATATGTTTGCATAGGTGGGCGCGGCGTTGGACCCCATCGCCGCGCCCACCATCTGCAAATAGAACTGTCCTTGGAACACAAAATAATTGTTCCGCAGCGAAAGCTCCAATAGTGTCAAAATAAACTGGCGAGTATGGGCTGGATACTGTGAATCACGCAGCATCTCCGCAACTGCCAGTAAGCCCTTTTCATGATTGATCGAGGTATACAGTGATACAATGTCAAAAGACGCTAGTATAGCCCCCTTCGGGATCCGTATCCCTCTCAATTTGGTGATGAAGTCTCCAGTGTTCCTGATATATGATTTAGCACCCATGGCATATTCTCTTAATATTTTGTCAAGAAAGACATTAATATTTGAGAAAAACGAGTTCCTGCCAGAAATTATCCGTCGTCCCGGAGGGTCTTTTAATCTCTTGTGTATTTTGGGTAATACATATATAGTTGGGGTAACGGGAGACTTCACCACCAAAAACTCCTTAAGTTGTTTGTCAATAATGCCCTTTTCCTCTGTCAAACTCAACTGAGCCTCTATTTTTCTGACAATCTCAAACCTGGGGTCCTTACCCAATGGTTTGTACACACCAGGTTCTGCTAATTGTCTGTGTATCTCCTTTACATATTGAGAGGTGTCCATGACCACGATCCCACCCCCTTTGTCAGCGGGTTTTATGGTGAGATCGGGGTTCATGGACAAACTCTCTAGGGCAGACATTTCTTGCACAGTGATCTTTGGTTTTACAAATGCATCAGATTTAGTTTTTCGCCTTAATAAAGCAATATCTCTTTTCACTGCCTCAAAAAAACATTCCAGGGCATGTGAATTCACAATGGGAAAAAAAACAAAACACTTTTTAAATGTAAACCAAATTGTCTCAATGTTAAACCCATCTCTGATGAGACAGCCTCATCTGCAATAGAAGTATCAGTGGAACCAGAGTCGAACCACACCCTCAGTCTAAGATTCCTGAAGAGGCGGTTCAAGTCCAGTTCCAGCTGAAACCAATCAGGCTTAGCCTGTGGACAAAAGGACAGTCCGTTATTCAAAACTCTCAATTCATGTTCAGTCAATATATGTGAAGAAATGTTTACCACTACATTCTTCTCCATTTCTTCTTGGCATTCATTTGTCTGGAGTTGTTGTTTAGTCAAATACTCAGAGTAAGGAGAATAGTGGATAAGGATGATAATATGGATCAGGAATTAAGAAACATGGAGCAATCGTTTGTGAATAGGGCAGGGGCGTACACAGACATCACTGGGCCCCATAGCAAGAGTCTGAATTGGGCCCCCAACCCCGCCCACTACCCACCCCTGGCCCATCCCACCCCCTGGCTCCTCCCCGCCACACCCCCATTTGCCAATAAGAAAATGTATACATGTTCTACTGAAACCGTTAGAAACCTTTAAGAAATAGGTGCTGAATTCAGGTGCTTATAGCGCTTTATAATCCATACTCTCTCTGTATGGGAGTAAGGATCTCAGCCATGTACAGCACACATCACTGCTCCTGCCTGTCTGCTTTGGTAAAGTCGGGCATAAATGGGCGATGTCAGGCTTTAGCAGAGTGGGCACAGGGCGCCATATGTATGCGAGCATATATATCACTCCTCCTGCCTGTGCCCACTGCGGTAAAGCCTGACACAGCTTTGTTACCAGCACCATTTTTTCATCACTTCTCTGACCCCAAAAAATGTAATAAAATGTGATTTAAAAAGTCACACACACTCCAAAAGGGTATCAATAAAAACTACAGTTCATCCCACAAAAAATGAGCCCCCACACAACTCAAATCAAAGTGTTAATGTATTTTTACACTATTTAGACATAAAAAACCTATACATATGTGGTATCGTTGTAATCGTACTGACCCAGAGAATGAAGGGCACAGGTCAGTTTTGCCACAAAGGTAAAGCTGTAGGAACAAAACCCCTAAAAAGGTGGAAAAATTGTGGGGTTTTCCCACCAAAAAAAGTTATGGCTCAAGGAAGATAGGGAAGGAAAAATAAAATGCAAAAATGAAAAAACCTCTGGTATCCTAAGGGTGTATTTGTTCATTCTCTTCATTCTATCTAATCCCTATTATGCCCCCCAAATTGCCCAGGCACCGCATACAGTTAATACTTATGCCCAATGGGGGGGTGCAGACAATAGCAGGCTGCGTCAGAAATGAGCCTCCCTAGCATCACCCGCGATGCTAGGGAGGCTCGTTCCCATTGTGGCCTGCTATTGGCTGCTCCCCCCTATGTCGCAGGATGTATTAATCTGCGTGACGGGAGGGAGGCAGTGGCGGCTGTGTGGGCATCAGGAGCAATGCGGGTGCTGGGGAATGAGGTAAGTAAGGTGCCTGGCCCCGAGCATTTTGGGGGGCATTATATGGGTTGGATAACCCCTTTAACTCATTGCTGCTGATGCTAAGTGTGCACATAGCCACCAATCATATTCTCCCCCCGCCCCTGCAAGGTGACTGATATGCTGGGGGGCCCTGCAGGCTCATAGAGGACTCAGGAGGACAGTGTGCTTCCACCCTCTTCTCCCCGGGGAGTGAGGGGGGGGGGGAGTAGGAGGAAAGCACACTGTCCTCCTGAGTCCTCTATGATCCTACAGGCCCCTTTCCCCCCAAACCCCACTGCTTGCTGCTGCCCTCCCCCTATCAAGAATACCCATATCCAACCAATACCATATATGAGCTTTATATTAAGTCTGCTGCTGTCCTCTTACTGTGGCACACTTCTGTATTCACTGACCAGTCCTTCAGTATGGGCCAGGGGTGTGGGGCACTCACTGGCTGATGACTGTCTTGAGGGCGGGCGGCAGATGGCGGGCAGCACGTGAGCGCAGAGGATAACTCTGCCACGCCGAGTGCACTGCTCTATTAGGGTGACCAGACGTCCGGTTTTTAGACTCCTGGTCCTCCGTCCGGCACAAGGCCAGGACGGACTGCCAGAAGTCCTCCTTTTTTGTGGTCATCAGCGACTCTAGACTCGACGAGTACGGGGCACTTTAAGGATCACTCACATCACGGCGTAGAGCGCACCGACATCAGTCGCACGTCCGGCAGCGCCTGCATCGTGCCAGTCAATTCTGGTTTGTGCAGGCGCGGCCACGCAGGAAGTGGAGGAACAGACTCTGAGGAGCTGCGCTGAGGTACTCCCTGGTCTGTGCTGTGGGCCGTCGGGGATTGCTCACAGGGGGAAAAGGGCAGGCGCTGGTAATTTTGAAAGGGGTTAATAATACCTACTGTGTGGGTCCTGGGAACAGCTGAAAGGGGAAAATAAATAAGTGTGAAGAGGGGACTTAAAGGGGTTAAATACTGTGAATGAGGGACTGCTGAAAAGGGTTTATGTGAAGGCCCTTCACACTTTCACAGTAGTTATTAACCCTTTTCAGCAGTTCCCCATTCACAGTATTTATTAAGCCCTCAGGGGACTGCTAAAAAGGGTTAATAAATACTGTGAATAGGGTACTGCTTAAAGGGGTTACCGATAATAACTACTACTGTCCCTCCAGGACACCCATGACCCCCTCCACAAGTTCTTACCTCTCCTCCACCCGTTTCCCGGCATGCGATGGGGGCGTGGCTACGCTGAGGTGGGCGTGGTTTGTAAGTTCTGGGGGCGTGGCCGGCGAGGTCCGTGAAGCCAGTGGCCACCCTAGTCTTTATGTGTGCCTGGCTGCGCTGCTCCTGCTGCCTGATACACTGGCCAATCAGCAGCAGGATCCTTGCCGGGGAGGGAGATGCAGCCCGAACAATGGGTGGGGTTGAGGGAGAAGTTCAAGAACGCCGCCTGAAACTATGAATACACTGTAGTGTCACTGTCTTGTGCAGAGTAGGGGGCGGAGCCTTTCATGCGCTCTGGGCCCCCCTGTGCTGCGGGCCCCATAGCAACGGCGTGGTCTGCCTATATTGGCAGTACGCCACTAGGGTATACCCCAGAAATTTGGTGAAAAGACATGCTGATAAAGTGAGAGGCATGTCCAGAGAAGAGTTGTTAGCTACTAAACCAAAACAGGCTAGTGAGAGGTTACCATTTGTGTCATCTTATAATGAATTAAGTCCAAATATAGAGCGCATAGTGAGGCGTCATTGGGGAATATTAATCAGTGGTCATCCTACCAGAGCGGCCTTTAAGGAACCGCCTATGATGGCATACAAAAGAGCAAGGAATATCAGGGACAAAGTGGTGCACTACAAAGTTCCGGAGAAAAATCAATTAAGACAAACTTTTTTTTTCAAACAAAACGTACAGGATGTTTCCCCTGTTTGAGGTGCGTGAATTGCAGACTCATGCATAAGGGGTCTGCATTCACACATTCCGAAACGGGAGAGATATTCAATATTAAACATTATCTCACATGTGATCCATCGTGGGTAATTTATGTGCTATGATGCCCTTGCAAAAAGCTTTATGTGGGTGAAACCACATGTGATCTGAAAACGAGGTTGAATAACGATAGACAATCTATTAGAAATAAAAGAAAAGATCTACGGGTGTCAAAACGTTTTGTGGAGAAGAATCATAAGGAAAGTGATTTGAGATTTATGATCTTGGATCATGTTAAACCATTAGAAAGAGGATGGGATAGGTTAACTGTTTTAAAGAAAAATGAGCTCAGATGGATCTTTTGTTTGGACACTTTGAAACCGAAAGGACTAAATGTCGAATTTAGGGTAACAGGGGGGATGGTGGGTTAACACCCCGCCTCTGTTGTCCATTCTTCTTGTATGTCCAGAACGCTGTATTGGGTGAATCCTGTGGAAAATCATACTGCTTAATTACAGTATAATATGATTGATTATGTTACTTGTTTAACTGTGTAGCAGCATTGTTATCTTATCTTGCTGGGATGGTAATTATGGCTATAGAAAGTATTGCCCAAAAGATTGCCCTGCTGTAAAATGGCGGAAATGATAAGTGAAGTGACGCTGGCTGATGCACTTACGAACGTGCCGGCATGTGATGCACGGGTCGTGAGTGACGCAGCACGCCAGATGCCACAGCGCTTTAACCCCGCCTGTTGGTGACGCATATAGTTTGTGTGCGGCCGAACAGCTGGTGAGTGATTGGCACATGCGCAGTGGCGAGGACGAGACGTGCAGAGGCACCGCGGACCTACACGAGACAAGACGCCAGCCATCTATTCAGCTTACTATATACATACCCCCAGCAAGGTATAGAAATTAGGAATTTTAATGCACTGTGCACTTTATTATTATTGGCACTTTAACATACACTATGGCTATATAGCAAGGTTATAGCACTATGGCATATGTATAATGGGCTTGTTAGTCTGTTTACATGGATATAAGTCACAGATGAGTGAATTGTTATATGTCCACAAAAGGGGAGTGTACCATTTTTGTATTGGTTGATGAATTGATTGGTAACAACATTACTATGTATTTATATTGGCACTATTGCACTTTATGTTTCACCTGACTTGAGAAAGGTTCTGTGAGAGAACCGAAACGTTGTCATTTGATATGTGTGAATAAAAGAGCACATTTTCTCTTTCAAGGAGTGCTGCGAACCTTTCTTTGCTGTTTGCTGTCCTGAGTCGAGGGACTATCGCGGGCAACCTACATCCTATACAAGTTCTTAAGGGAGTGCTGCCACAGTTTCATTATGGATCTACTTACGATTGAAGGCTCTGCACCCAATCCTACCAGCATACAAGGTAGTACTTTTCAACAAAGGGACATTGACGCACATGTCTTTTCATACAGCGATGTGGATATGCAGAGGATTATGGGTAGTGTGGAGGGGGACGCTGCCTTCCTCAATGTTCCCTCGGCTATAAACATAAAAAGGGACTATGAAAGTATCACAAAGAAGTTGGTATCCATTGAGCTGCATTCGCTTACATTAGCGCAATATTATAAAAATAAGAGCATACTAAGGGGAATGCGCTCCCGCCTAATACCCAATATGTTTTCACAAGATATTGATTTCAGATCACGATTTGAAGCTATTGCAAACAAATATTCGATGGATGTTATGTTATTAAACATTGAATTTTCACAGAAAGAAATGGCCGCATTGAAATGTAAACTACAGGAGGTAGAACACCAGCTTAAATCTATTTTGACTACCAATGATGCTGAAGCGTTTCTGATAAAACAGGCGTTTTTGGATAAGATGCGAAAAGACCTTGAGGAGATCAAGAGGTCCAAGTGGCACAGAGATCAGAGTGATTACGAGTCTGGCCATGTTTATACTTGGGAACAACCCTGGCAAGCTGACAGGACCATAATTCCAAGAAAGATACCCAGACGGAATAAGGATATGAAGAAATGGGTGAGCAATAGAGATTCAATAAATGAGCACAGCAATGTTACTCCTTCTGGGACTTTTTTAGGAGCACATTACAATATGGGAGACGCCCTACAAGAAGGGGAGGTCGAAGACACAGAAGATCTGGGAAAAAACGAGAGCTCAAAGATTGACGAGGACCAAGAACTCCAGACAGATGAATGCCAAGAAGAAATAGAGAAGAATGTAGTGGTAAACATTTCTTCACATATATCGACTGAACATGAATTGAGAGTTTTGAATAAAGGACTGTCCTTTTGTCCACAGGCTAAGCCTGGTTGGTTTCAGCTGGAACTGGACTTGAACCGCCTCTTCAGGAATCTTAGACTGAGGGCGTGGTTCGACTCTGGTTCCACTGATACTTCTATTGCAGATGAGGCTGTCTCATCAGCCTCATTTAACATTGAGACAATTTGGTTTACATTTAAAAAGTGTTTTTTTTTTTTTTTTTTTCCCATTGTGAATGCACATGCCCTGGAATGTTTTATTGAGGCAGTGAAAAGAGATATTGCTTTATTAAGGCGAAAAACTAAATCTGATGCATTTGTAAAACCAAACATCACTGTGCAAGAAAATGTCCACAAAAGGCGAGTGTACCATTTTTGTATTGGTTGATGAATTGATTGGTAACAACATTACTATGTATTTATATTGGCACTATTGCACTTTATGTTTCACCTGACTTGAGAAAGGTTCTGTGTGAATAAAAGAGCACATTTTATCTTTCAAGGAGTGCTGCGAACCTTTCTTTGCTATATATATATATATATATATATATATAAAGCACACTGATGTACCAGCCCTGAAAAGGGCTTTTTGGGGTGCTGTCAGGACGCTGTCCTTACAGCAGATGAGTCTGTGGACACAGAACAATGCCCTAGCTACTGTTTTCCCTATTGAATCATCAGCAGCAGCACTGTCCCTCCTCTCACTGTGAATGCAGCTTCCGAATGAAGCGGCGAACGCGAACAAGCTATGTTCGCCGGCAAATAGTTCAGGACATCACTACAGGAAACAAGCAGAAGAGACTTGTTTGGGCTAAAGAACACAAGGAATGGACATTAGACCAGTGGAAATCTGTGCTTTGGTCTGATGAGTCCAAATTTGAGATCTTTGGTTCCAAACACCGTGTCTTTGTGCGACGCAGAAAAGGTGAACGGATGGACTCTACATGCCTGGTTCCCACCGTGAAGCATGGAGGAGGAGGTGTGATGGTGTGGGGGTGCTTTGCTGGTGATACTGTTGAGGATTTATTCAAAATTGAAGGCACACTGTACCCACCTGGCTACCACAGCATCTTGCAGCGGCATGCTATTCTATCCGGTTTGCGTTTAGTTGGACCATCATTTATTTTTCAACAGGACAATGACCCCAAACAACTCCAGGCTGTGTAAGGGCTATTTGACCATGAAGGAGAGTGATGGGGTGCTGCGCCAGAGGACCTGGCCTCCACAGTCACCGGACCTGAACCCAATCGAGATGGTTTGGGGTGAGCTGGACCGCAGAGTGAAGGCAAAAGGGTCAACAAGTGCTAAGCATCTCTGGAAACTCCTTCAAGACTGTTGGAAGACCATTTCAGGTGACTACCTCTTGAAGCTCATCAAGAGAATGCCAAGAGTGTGCAAAGCAGTAATCAAAGCAAAAGGTGGCAACTTTGAAGAACATAGAATATGACATATTTTCAGTTGTTTCACACTTTTTTGTTATGTATATAATTCCACATGTGTTAATTCATAGTTTTGATGCCTTCAGTGTGAATCTACAATTTTCATAGTCATGAAAATAAAGAAAACTCTTTAAATGAGAAGGTGTGTCCAAAATTTTGGTCTGTACTGTATGTTTACATCATTATCAACACTTTTTCTATAGAGGGTGTTTGTAGTGACTTGTGACATATGTCCAATACCTTCTGTGTGTCAAGGACAGAGATTGGAGAAAAATAATTGATACTAAATATGTTTTATTTCTTTATATTTACAAACCGGATTCCAAAAAAGTTGGGACACTATACAAATTGTGAATAAAAACTGAATGCAATGATGTGGAGGTGCCAACTTCTAATATTTTATTCAGAATAGAACATAAATCACGGAACAAAAGTTTAAACTGAGAAAATGTACAATTTTAAGGGAAAAATATGTTGAATCAGAATTTCATGGTCTCAACAAATGTAACAATACAGCCTGGACCGCAGCGGCTCCCTGTGACGATACGCTGGCTTGCGCTCCAGCGTGGAACGCACCGGCCATCTGTGATGATACGCTGGCTTGCGTTCCAGCGTGGAACGCAGCGACCGCCTGTGTTGTTACGCTGGCTTGCGCTCCAGCGTGGAACGCAGTGGCCGCCGGGCCTTCTGTGACTCCGCCCACTTACCATTCAGCCCTTAAATTGAAGACAGGTGCTAAGCAGGGTGTTCCACTAATGGAGTGCGCACCCTGCTAGCTCCATGGTATCTGAAGACTCTGTCCACATATCCAAACCTGGATGCCTAACTACATCGTGAAGGACTGTCTACCTTCTTGCCACTGGCTTATAGCCAGGACCAACTAACCGCAAGTATATGCCTGTTACCTGCTCTGATTAATGTCCTGGAACTCAGAGTGAACCTACTGCATAGTGTATACTAAACTGTGGACATGCTATACTAACTCTGAACCTACTGCATAGTATATACCAAACTGTGGACATGCTATACAAACTCTGAACCTACTGCATAGTATATACCAAACTGTGGACATGCTATACAAACTCTGAACCTACTGCATAGTATATATCAAACTGTGGACATGCTATACTAACTCTGAACCTACTGCATAGTGTATACTAAACTATGGACATGCTATATTAACTCTGAACCTATGGCATACTATATACTAAACTGAGGACATGCTATATACTAACCTTGAACCTATGACATACTATATACTAAACTGAGGACATGCTATATACTAACTCTGAAGCTATTGCATACTAGATGCTAACTCTGAACGTTGCACAAGCTTATACTAACTCGTGACTCCTGTAATTCTGAGAGTCCCTCCTTACCATCAGTAAAATTAATTAGATGGATAGCGGTAAATGATTTTGTTACCCCAAACTCTCCGCCTAAGACTGAGAGTGACGCCTGGGGTACATACTGAGTAACCGCGAATCCCACAGCCAAACACAAGGGTGGTGGGATAATAGCGGATGTCCATTGCTTCCGCAGTTGAGATCCTAACTGATCAACTAGGTGCGTTACATATTAGTGGAACCAAGATGGATCCAGCGGAGGTTGCAGGTCACCTCGTCACCCTCACTAAGAGGGTGGAGACCCTCAATGTGACTGTACAACATCTCCAGCTAGAAAACCAGGCACTACGGCAACTTGTCACTCAGGGGCCAGGACACCACCGTGATGGACCTGAACCCAAAGTAAGCCCACCTGAGTTATTCTCGGGTGACCGAAGACAGTTCAGGGATTTCCTGAACGCATGCAAATTAATGTTTGAGATGCAGCCCCGGACATACCCAACTGACAGATCAAAAGTACTTACCATGATCTCATACCTCAGGGGGGAGACCAGAGCATGGGCCAATACTTATTTAGAAAAAAAAGACCCAGTCCTGGAATCCTTTCCTCTGTTCCTTGAAAAAATGGCCCTTCTCTACGAGGACCATAGTAAAAAGCTGACCGCTGAGACCGCTATACGCAGCCTTAAACAAGGGAAACGACCTGTAGAAGACTTTATTGCGGAATACACTCGCTGGGCCCGGGAGACTGAATGGAATGATATCACTCTCAGGAATCAGTTCCGCCTAGGTCTTTCTGAGGCCCTGAAGGACGAATTAGCCCGAGGAGAATTACCACTTACACTTAATGCCTTGATGCAGAAGGCCACCACCATTGACAGACGGCTGAGGGAACGCAGAGCCGAAAGAGTCTCAGGCTTCACACCCAACCCAAGACCGTTCTGCCAGGGTCCTGCTGTAGAGATGATGGAGATTGGGGCGATCCGAGGACCTCTGACCGAGAGAGAGAAAGCCCGGAGACGTAACCTCAAGCTCTGTCTATACTGTGCGTCTGCTGACCATACCGTTGACGGATGTCCCGCGATACGTAAGAAGTGCGAAGGTAAGAGCGGCACGTCTTGTACCATAGGCAGTACAAAAAATAGTACTGGTGGTTACATTTACACGTCTCTCACCTTACAGTGGGACCAAAACCGGATTACCGTTGAAGCCATGGTGGACACGGGAGCTTCGGGGAATTTTATCGACACGCATCTGTTCGAGCGAAATAAAATTCCCCACATGAGAAAAAACGTTCCGATATCCATGAGTTTCATTGACGGTACCACTTCTAGTTCTATCCACAGTCAGACTCAACCCCTCATGGTGACATGTGAAAATAACCACACAGAATTCTTATCCCTTGATATCATACACTCTCCATTGTTTCCCGTGATTCTTGGGTTGCCATGGTTGCAAATACACCAGCCAACCCTCCTATGGAAACAGGGGAGAGTTCAGTTCACGTCACCTTATTGTATGGAGACCTGTTTTCCCCTTAAATCTCTCATGCACGTGGGAGTGAACCAGGTCCCCAGCCAATACGCAGACTTTGCTGAGGTGTTCAGCGCAAAGAAGGCGGAATCTCTTCCGCCCCATAGATCTTACGATTGCCCCATAGACTTGCTGCCGGGTAGTGAGATACCCACGGGTAGAATTTATCCATTGGCACAACCAGAACTTGTTCACTTCAAACAGTACCTAGAAGAGAACTTACGAAAAGGTTTTATTCAGCCTTCAACCTCCCCGGCAGCAGCAGGGATGTTCTTCGTGAGAAACAAAGATTCAAGCTTAAGGCCCATTATAGATTACAGAGCCTTGAACAAAGTAACAATCAAAAATCGCTACCCCTTGCCGCTAATATCCGAACTCATAGAAAGATTACAAACAGCAACAATCTACACCAAGCTGGATTTGAGAGGCGCATACAACCTAATTAGGATCAGAAAAGGGGATGAATGGAAGACAGCTTTCCGCACTCGGTATGGACTCTTCGAGTATACAGTGATGCCCTTCGGGTTGTGCAATGCCCCTGCCACATTCCAAAATTTTATTAACGACATCTTTAGGGATCTACTGGACGCATGTGTAATCATCTATCTTGATGATATACTAGTGTATTCTGATAACTTACACGATCACAGGAAACATGTCCGTTGGGTTCTCGCACGGTTAAGTGTTCATCGTTTATACATCAAACAGGAAAAATGTGTATTCGAGACTACCTCTCTTCCCTTTCTCGGATACATAATTTCACCCAAAGGTATCCAGATGGATCCCTCAAAAATCACTTGCATCCAAAATTGGCCGATTCCGGATTCCAGGAAAGCTCTTCAACGGTTCCTGGGGTTCTCAAACTTCTATAGGAAATTTATTAAGGATTTCTCCGCTACCACTAAGCCACTAACCCGTTTAACTAGTGTCAACACGAAGTTCGTTTGGTCCAAGGACGCCCAATCAGCGTTTGAGTTATTAAAGAACAGGTTCACTACGGCACCGATACTGACTCTCCCAAATCCGAACCATCACTACGTGCTGGAAGTAGACGCATCCCAGGCAGCCATAGGAGCTGTTCTGTCCCAGCGAAGCTCTTTTTCAACTCCGTTACATCCTATCGGCTTCTACTCCCGGACGCTAAATACCGCCGAATTCAATTACCCCATAGGCAAAAAGGAACTCCTCGCCATAAAATGCTCCCTGGAAAATTGGAGGCATTTACTAGAAGGATCAATACACCCCATCACAATTTATACGGATCACCGTAATCTACAATACCTGAAAACCAATAAAACATTATCAGGCCGTCAAGTACGGTGGAGTTTTTTTTTGACAGGTTTAACTTCCAAATTACATACCGACCAGGCTCAAAAAATGGGAAGGCCGATGCCTTGTCACGACTGGCTGAAATTTGCACCTCAGACACGGCCCCCACATGGATCATTCCACCGAAGAAACTCGTCCTTGCCACCATAACGTTGGAAACCCAGCTCAAGGATGCTCTAATTAATGACCATGCTAATACCCCCCCTGGTCTTTCGCAGAATCAACAGGGTCTCCTTTACAAGGACAGCCAACTGTATATACCACCCTCCCTCACCAATCAGGTGATCAAACTTTGCCATGATTTACCCCTCGCGGGACATCCCGGCATTGCTAAAACCACAACCCTGATACGCAGGAACTTCTGGTGGCCAAAGATGACCAAATAAATTGAGGAATACGTTTCCACGTGCGAGACCTGTGCCTCATGTAAAACTGACAGGAACCGACCTTATGGTCTCCTAATGAGTCTTCCCATCGCCAACAGACCCTGGGAATGGGTCTCGATGGATTTCATAGTTGAACTTCCCCTTTCCAGAGGAAACAACACCATCATGGTGGTAGTGGATTTGCTGACTAAAATGGCACACTTCGTGCCCCTCAAGAAGTTACCCTCCTCCAAGGACACGGCCGTGGTATTCCTGTCTAATATTATTAAGTTACATGGAATTCCTAGCCAGGTCATATCAGACAGGGGTTCGCAATTTGTATCCAAATTTCTGGAGAGCACTTTGTTCCAGACTTCAAATCGACCACAGAATGTCTACCGCCTATCACCCCCAAACTAATGGGCAGACTGAAAGGGTGAATCAGTGTCTGGAACAGTTTCTCAGATGTCACTGCTCATTTCTCCAGGATGACTGGGAGGGCCTACTTCCTCTCGCTGAATTCGCCTATAATAATTCTACGAATTCCTCCACATTACATACTCCATTCTTTGCTAATTACGGATTTCACCCTAGGTCTCTTCCTTAAACCAGCCTTCCCACAAACGTTCCAGCCACAGACGATTATCTGACCACTTTGCAAACTACCCTTAAGACGCTAAAAGACAACCTTCAACGGGCAAAAGAAAGACAGAAGCGTTACTACAACCGTCATAGGAGAGAAAGTCCTCCCTACCAGGTCGGGGACTCGGTTTGGTTATCAACAAAAAACCTTCGGTTGGGGGTACCTTCCAAGAAATTGGGAAGACAATTCCTGGGTCCTTTTCCGATAGAAAGGATTATTAACCCCAACACGGTGAGACTCACCCTTCCTCCTCGATTACAGGTACATCCCACATTTCACGTGTCACTACTGAAGCCTTTTAGACCTAGACCGTTCCCATCAAATGACCCTCGACCCTTGCCTCCGATAGAGGTCCAAGGAGAAGAAGAGTTTGAAGTTGAGCAGCTCATTGATTCCAGAAGAAGACGGGGGAAGATCCAGTATCTCGTTAGATGGAAGGGGTATGGTCCCCAGGATGACTCTTGGGAAGATGTGCAAAACGTTCATGCTCCCAGACTCCAAAGATTGTTCCATAGAAGATTTCCCAACCGACCCTCTCCTAGCGGGGTACCCCGGAGGGGTCCCTTAAAGGGGGGGGTACTGTAACAATACAGCCTGGACCGCAGCGGCTCCCTGTGACGATACGCTGGCTTGCGCTCCAGCGTGGAACGCACCGGCCGTCTGCGATGATACGCTGCCTTGCGTTCCAGCGTGGAACGCAACAACCGCCTGTGTTGTTACGCTGGCTTGCGCTCCAGCGTGGAACGCAGTGGCCGCCGGGCCTTCTGTGACTCCGCCCACTTACCATTCAGCTATTAAATTGAAGACAGGTGCTAAGCAGGGTGTTCCACTAATGGAGTGCGCACCCTGCTAGCTCCATGGTATCTGAAGACTCTGTCCACATATCCAAACCTGGATGCCTAACTACATCGTGAAGGACTGTCTACCTTCTTGCCACTGGCTTATAGCCAGGACCAACTAACCGCAAGTATATGCCTGTTACCTGCTCTGATTAATGTCCTGGAACTCAGAGTGAACCTACTGCATAGTGTATACTAAACTGTGGACATGCTATACAAACTCTGAACCTACTGCATAGTATATACCAAACTGTGGACATGCTATACAAACTCTGAACCTACTGCATAGTATATATCAAACTGTGGACATGCTATACTAACTCTGAACCTACTGCATAGTGTATACTAAACTATGGACATGCTATATTAACTCTGAACCTATGGCATACTATATACTAAACTGAGGACATGCTATATACTAACCTTGAACCTATGACATACTATATACTAAACTGAGGACATGCTATATACTAACTCTGAAGCTATTGCATACTAGATGCTAACTCTGAACGTTGCACAAGCTTATACTAACTCGTGACTCCTGTAATTCTGAGAGTCCCTCCTTACCATCAGTAAAACTAATTAGATGGATAGCGGTAAATGATTTTGTTACCCCAAACTCTCCGCCTAAGACTGAGAGTGACGCCTGGGGTACATACTGAGTAACCGCGAATCCCACAGCCAAACACAAGGGTGGTGGGATAATAGTGGATGTCCATTGCTTCCGCAGTTGAGATACTAACTGATCAACTAGGTGCGTTACAACAAATCCCCCAAAAGTTGGGACAAGGCCATTTTCTCCACTGTGTGGCATCTCCCCTTCTTCTTACAAAACTCAACAGACGTCTGGGGACAGAGGAGACCAGTTTATCAAGTTTAGAAATAGGAATGCTCTCCCATTCTTGTCTAATACAGGCCTCTAACTGTTCAATCGTCTTGGGCCTTCTTTGTTGCACCTTCCTCTTTATGATGCGCCAACTGTTCTCTATAGGTGAAAGATCTGGACTGCAGACTGGCCATTTCAGTACCCGGATCCTTCTCCTACGCAGCCATGATGTTGTGATTGATGCAGAATGTGGTCTGGCATTATCTTGTTGAAAAATGCAGGGTCTTCCCTGAAAGAGATGACATCTGGATGGGAGCATATGTTGTTCTAGAACCATTGATGGTGCCTTTCCAGACATGCAAGCTACCCATGCCACACGCACTCATGCAACCCCATACCATCAGAGATGCAGACTTCTGAACTGAGCATTGATAACAACTTGGGTTGTCCTTGTCCTCTTTGGTCCGGATGACATGGCGTCCCAGATTTCCAAAAAGAACTGCGAATCGTGACTCGTCTGACCATAGAACAGTCTTCCATTTTGCCACACTCCATTTTAAATGATCCCTGGCCCAGTGAAAACGCCTAAGCTCTTGCTTAGAAATGGCTTCTTCTTTGCACTGTAGAGTTTCAGCTGGCAATGGCTGATGGCACAGTGGATTGTGTTCAATGACAATGGTTTCTGGAAGTATTTCTGAGCCCATTCTGTGATTTCCTTTACAGTAGCATTCCTGTTTGTGGTGCAGTGTCGTTTAAGGGCCCGGAGATCACGGGCATCCAGTATGGTTTTACGGCCTTGACCCTTACGCACAGAGATTGTTCCAGATTCTCTGAATCTTCTAATGATGTTATGCACAGTTGATGATGATAGATGCAAAGTCTTTGCAATTTTTCGCTGGGTAACACCTTTCTGATATTGCTCCACTATCTTTCTGCGCAACATTGTGGGAATTGGTGATCCTCTACCCATCTTGGCTTCTGAGAGACACTGCCACTCTGAGAAGCTCTTTTTACACCCAATCATGTTGCCATTTGACCTAATTAGTGTTAATTGGTCTTCCAGCTCTTCGTTATGCTCAAATTTACTTTTTCCAGCCTCTTATTGCTACTTGTCCCAACTTTTTTGGGATTTGTTGACACCGTGATAATTTGAATCAACGTATTTTTCCTTTAAAATTATGCATTTACTCGGATTAAACGTTTGATCTGTCATCTACGTTCTATTACAAATAAAATATTGACATTTGCCATCTGCACATCATTGCATTCAGTTTTTATTCACAATTTGTTTAGTGTCCCAACTTTTTTGGAATCCGGTTTGTAATACTATTTCTATAGAGGGTTTCTGCAGTGACTTGTGAGATCTGTTCTATATCTTATGTGTGTCAAGGCCAGAGATTGGAGAAATATAAGTGAAAATTAATATATTTTTTCCATTATTATAAATACTTTTTCTATAGATTGTGTCTGCAGTGACTTGCAACATCTGTCCAATACCTACTGTGTGTCAGGGCCATAGATTGGAGAAAAATAAGTGATAATTAATATATTTTTATCTTTATTTTTAATACTTTTTCTATAGAGGGTGTCTGGAATGACTTGTGACATCTGTCCAATACCTGATGTGTGTCAGGGCCAGTGAATAGGGAAATATAAGTAAAAATGTATATATTTTTTTATTCCTTTTTAATACTCTTTATATAGAGGGTGTCTGCAGTTAATTGCTACATCTGTCCAATAACTTTTGACTGTCAGGGCTAGAGATTGGAGAACTATAAATGAAAATTAATAAATTTTCCCTTATTTTCAATAGTTTTTCTATACAGGGTGTCTGCAGTGGCCTTTTGACATCTGTCGAATAATTTCTGTTTCTAAGGGCCAGATATTGGATAAATATTAATGAAAATTACTACATTTTTCCCTCATTTTCAATACTATTTCTATAGAGGGTGTCTGAAGAGACTTGTGACATCTGTCCAATACCTTCTGTTTGTCAGGGACAGAGATTGGAGAAGTATAAGTGAAATTATATTTTATTTTTCCTTCATTTTCAATAATTTTTCTATACAGGGTGTCTGCAGTGACTTGTGACATCTTATCAATAACTTCTGTGAGTCAGGGCCAGAGATTGTAGAAATATAAGTGAAAAGTAATATATTTTTTTCCTTCATTTTCAATACTTTTTCGATAGAGGATGTCTGCAGTGACTTGTGACATCTGCCTATACCATCTGTGAGTCAGGGCCAGAGATTGTAGAAATATAAGTGAAAATTTATATATTTTTTCCTTCATTTTTAATACTTCTTCGATAATAGTGTCTGCGGTGACTTATGACATCTGTGTGTCAAAGGCAAGAGATTGGAAAAATATAAGTGAAAATATTTTTTCCTTCATTTTCAATACTTTTTCTATAGAGGGTGTCTGCAGTGACTTGTGACATCTGTTGAATACCTTCTGTGTGTCAAGGCCAGAGATTGGGGAAATATAAGAGAAAATTTATATATTTTGACCTTCCTTTTTAATAATTTTTCTATAGAGAGTGTCTGCAGCGACTTGGGACTAGAGTTGAGCGAACCCGAACTGTAAAGTTCGGGTTCGTACCGTACTTTAGGTTATTCGGCACCCGTACCCGAACCCGAACATTTACTTAAAAGTTCGGGTTCGGGTTTGTTGTTCGGTGATTTTTATGGCGCTTTTTGAAACGCTGCAAAGCATCCAATCAACAAGCGTCGTACTACTTGCCACAAAAGACCATCACAGCCATGCTTACTATTGGCATGGCTGTGATTGGCCAGCTGCAGCATGTGATTAAGCCTCTATTTAAGCTGGAGTCACGTAGTTCCGCCTGTCACTCTGATCGGATTAGTGTAGGGATAGGTTGCAGCTGCTGTGAGGGAGAGATCAGTGAGAAATCTTATGAAGAACTGCTTCTTTAATCAGCGATCTACAGCAAATGTGCTTTGTGGGTGCAGTGCACAATTGTTTTAAGCCTGCCATGAGCCAACTAATAATGAAAACAAACTTTTTTTTCCTTAAGGGCTCTTTCACACCTGCGTTCTTTTCTTCCGACATAGAGTTCCGTCGTCGGGGCTCTATGCCGGAAGAATCCTGATCAGTTTTATCCTAATGCATTCTGAATGGAGTGAAATCCATTCAGGATGCATCAGGATGTCTTGCCGCAAGGCCAGATCCGGAATTAATGCCCATTGAAAGGCATTGATCCGGATCCGGCCTTAAGCTAAACGTCGTTTCGGCGCATTGCCGGATCCGACGTTTAGCTTTTTCTGAATGGTTACCATGGCTGCCGGGACGCTAAAGTCCTGGCAGCCATGGTAAAGTGTAGTGGGGAGCAGCATACTTACCGTCCGTGCGGCTCCCGGGGTGCTCCAGAGTGACGTCAGGGCGCCCCAGGCGCATGGATGACGTGATCGCATGGCACGTCATCCATGCGCATGGCGTCATTCTGGAGCGCCCCGGAAGCCGCACGGACTGTAAGTATTCCGCTCCCCGCTCCTACTATGGCAACCAGGACTTTAATAGCAACCAGGACTTTAAGTGCGGCCGGTCTGTCTTCTCCTTCAAAGTTAGTATGGGCCATAATCTTGGAGCAAGAGGCTGGTAGACAGGCCCCTCCAAAACCAAAGTGGCGATTTTGGTTTCGCAACATATAGGTGCATAAGTGAGTGTCACATTTAGGCCACAAATATGGCTTTTTTCTTACTGGGGTTAAAAAAAAACCTCGGAATTACTGCACATCTGGGATTAGACTTGCATAAGTGACTGTGAAATGTAGGCCACAAATACGGCTTTCTAATTCTGGGGCATACTGGGGTGAAAAAAAAAAAACATCTGTTTCATATAGTGCATATCAAGGATTATAGGTGCATAAGTGTGTCACATTTAGGCCAGAAAAAAAGCTTTGGCACACTGGGGCATACTGGGTGAAACAAACCCCTTTATTTCATATATTGCACATCTAGAATAATAGCTGAATAAGTGACTGAAATTTAGGCCACTAATACGGCTTTTTGCTTACTGGTAGGGATGAGCGAACTCGAACTGTATAGTTCGGGTTCGTACCGAATTTTGGGGTGTCCGTGACACGGACCCAAACCCGGGCATTTTCGTAAAAGTCCGGGTTCGGGTTCGGTGTTCGTCGCTTTCTTGGCGCTTTTGTGACGCTTTCTTGGCACTTTTTGAAAGGCTGCAAAGCAGCCAATCAACAAGCGTCATACTACTTGCCCCAAGAGGCCGTCACAGCCATGCCTACTATTGGCATGGCTGTGATTGGCCAGAGCACCATGTGACCCAGCCTCTATTTAAGCTGGAGTCACATAGCGCCGCCCATCACTCTGCTCTGATTAGCGTAGGGAGAGGTTGCAGCTGCGACAGTAGGGCGAGATTAGGCAGATTAACTCCTCCAAAGGACTTGATTATTGATCGATCTGCAGCTGTGCATCATTGAGCTGCTGAAATTCAATTGCTCACTGTTTTTAGGCTGCCCAGACCGTTTGTCAGTCACTTTTTTCTGGGGTGATCGGCGGCCATTTTGTGTCTTGTGGTGCGCCAGCACAAGCTGCGACCAAGTGCATTTAACCCTCAATGGTGGGGTTGTTTTTTGGCTAAAGCCTACATCAGGGTGAAGCTGTCACACCAAGTGCATTTAACCAGCAATAGTCTGTTTATATTTTGGCCATATACTACATCAGGGGCAAGCTGCGCCTGTCACCAAGTGCATTTAACCCTCAATGGTGTGGTTGTTTTTTGGCTAAAGCCTACATCAGGGTGAAGCTGTCACACCAAGTGCATTTAACCAGCAATAGTCTGTTTATTTTTTGGCCATATACTACATCAGGGGCAAGCTGCGCCCGTCACCAAGTGCATTTAACCCTCAGTAGTGTGGTTGGTCAAGCTGTCACACCAAGTGCATTTAACCAGCAATAGTCTGTTTATTTTTTGGCCATATACTACATCAGGGGCAAGCTGCGCCTGTCACCAAGTGCATTTAACCCTCAGTAGTGTGGTTGGTCAAGCTGTCACACCAAGTGCATTTAACCAGCAATAGTCTGTTCATTTTTTGGCCATATACTACATCAGGGGCAAGATGCGCCTGTCACCAAGTGCATTTAACCCTCAGTAGTGTGGTTGGTCAAGCTGTCACACCAAGTGCATTTAACCAGCAATAGTGTGGTTATTTTTTGGCCATATCCCAGTCTAATTCTGTCAGTAGTATGGTCACCAAGCGCCTAAATACTAGGCCTCAAATTTATATCCCGCTAAATCTGTCTTTACCGCTGTACTGTTCTGGCTGGGCAAGTTATTTAGTGTCCATCAAAGCACATTTTTTGTTCTGGGTTGAAATACAATTCCCAATTTAGCAATTTCCTAATTTAGTGGTTTCTGCTGTATCAGAGCTATTTGAAATCTATCCCTAAAAGGGTATATAATATTCAAGGTGCACATAGGGTCATTCAGAATAACTTCACACACACGCTACTGTGCATTTCCAGGTCTAATTCTGTCAGTAAATCCATACCGGTCACCCAGCGCCTAAATACTAGGCCTCAAATTTATATCCCGCTAAATCTATCTTTACCGCTGTACTGTTGTTGCTGGGCAAGTAATTTAGTGTCCGTCAAAGCACATTTTTTGTTCTGGGTTGAAATACAATTCCCAATTTAGCAATTTCATAATTTAGTGGTTTCTGCTGTATCAGAGCTATTTGAAATCTATCCCTAAAAGGGTATATTATATTCAAGGTGCACATAGGGTCATTCAGAATAACTTCACACACACGCTACTGTGCATTTCCAGGTCTAATTCTGTCAGTAAATCCATACCGGTCACCCAGCGCCTAAATACTAGGCCTCAAATTTATATCCCGCTAAATCTGTCGTTACCGCTGTACTGTTCTGGCTAGGCAAGTTATTTAGTGTCCGTCAAAGCACATTTTTTGTTCTGGGTTGAAATACAATTCCCAATTTAGCAATTTCCTAATTTAGTGGTTTCTGCTGTATCAGAGCTATTTGAAATCTATCCCTAAAAGGGTATATAATATTCAAGCTGCACATAGGGTCATTCAGAATAACTTCACACACACGCTACTGTGCATTTCCAAGTCTAATTCTGTCAGTAACTCTATACCGGTCACCCAGCGCCTAAATATTAGGCCTCAAATTTATATTCAGCTGAATTTGAATACAATAAATAGGGCCAAATAATATTTTTGTTGTTGTGGTGAACGATAACAATGAGGAAAACATCTAGTAAGGGACGCGGACGTGGACATGGTCGTGGTGGTGTTAGTGGACCCTCTGGTGTTGGGAGAGGACGTGGCCGTTCTGCCACATCCACACGTCCTAGTGTACCAACTACCTCAAGTCCCAGTAGCCGCCAGAATTTACAGCGATATATGGTGGGGCCCAATGCCGTTCTAAGGATGGTAAGGCCTGAGCAGGTACAGGCATTAGTCAATTGGGTGGCCGACAGTGGATCCAGCACGCTCACATTATCTCCCACCCAGTCTTCTGCAGAAAGCGCACAGATGGCGCCTGAAAACCAACCCCATCAGTCTGTCACATCACCCCCATGCATACCAGGGAAACTGTCTGAGCCTCAAGTTATGCAGCAGTCTCTTATGCTGTTTGAAGACTCCGCTGGCAGGGTTTCCCAAGGGCATCCACCTAGCCCTTCCCCAGCGGTGAAAGACATAGTATGCACTGACGCACAACCACTTATGTTTCCTGATGATGAGGACATGGGAATACCACCTCAGCATGTCTCTGATGATGACGAAACACAGGTGCCAATTGCTGCGTCTTTCTGCAGTGTGCAGACTGAACAGGAGGTCAGGGATCAAGACTGGGTGGAAGACGATGCAGGGGACGATGAGGTCCTAGACCCCACATGGAATGAAGGTCGTGCCACTGACTTTCACAGTTCGGAGGAAGAGGCAGTGGTGAGACCGAGCCAACAGCGTAGCAAAAGAGGGAGCAGTGGGCAAAAGCAGAACACCCGCCGCCAAGAGACTCCGCCTGCTACTGAAGCCGCCATCTGGGACCGAGCACCCCAAAGGCATCTTCAAGGAGTTCCCTGGCATGGCACTTCTTCAAACAATGTGCTGACGACAGGACCCGAGTGGTTTGCACGCTGTGCCATCAGAGCCTGAAGCGAGGCATTAACGTTCTGAACCTGAGCACAACCTGCATGACCAGGCACCTGCATGCAAAGCATGAACTGCAGTGGAGTAAACACCATAAAACCAAGGAAGTCACTCAGGCTCCCCCTGCTACCTCTTCTGCTGCTGCCGCCTCGACCTCTTCTGCTGCTGCCGCCTCGGCCTCTTCCTCCGCCTCTGGAGGAACGTTGGCACCTGCCGCCCAGCAAACAGGGGATGTACCACCAACACCACCACCACCTCTGTCACCAAGCATCTCAACCATGTCACACGGCAGCGTTCAGCTCTCCATCTCACAAACATTTGAGAGAAAGCGTAAATTCCCACCTAGCCACCCTCGATCCCTGGCCCTGAATGCCAGCATTTCTAAACTACTGGCCTATGAAATGCTGTCATTTAGGCTGGTGGACACAGACAGCTTCAAACAGCTCATGTCGCTTGCTGTCTCACAGTATGTTGTTCCCAGCCGGCACTACTTCTCCAAGAGAGCCGTGCCTTCCCTGCACAACCAAGTATCCGATAAAATCAAGTGTGCACTGCGCAACGTCATCTGTGGCAAGGTCCACCTAACCACAGATACGTGGACCAGTAAGCACGGCCAGGGACGCTATATCTCCCTAACTGCACACTGGGTAAATGTAGTGGCAGCTGGGCCCCAGGCGGAGAGCTGTTTGGCGCACGTCCTTCCGCCGCCAAGGATCGCAGGGCAACATTCTTTGCCTCCTGTTGCCACCTCCTCCTACTCGACTTCCTCCTCCTCTTCTTCCACCTGCTCATCTAGTCAGCCACACACCTTCACCACCAACTTCAGCACAGCCCGGGGTAAACGTCAGCAGGCCATTCTGAAACTCATATGTTTGGGGGACAGGCCCCACACCGCACAGGAGTTGTGGCAGGGTATAGAACAACAGACCGACGAGTGGTTGCTGACGGTGAGCCTCAAGCCCGGCCTGGTGGTGTGTGATAATGGGCGAAATCTCGTTGCAGCTCTGAGACTAGCTAGTTTGATACACATCCCTTGCTTGGTGCATGTGCTGAATTTGGTGGTGCAGAAGTTCATTCACAACTACCCCAACATGTCAGAGCTGCTGCATAAAGTGCGGGCCGTCTGTTCGCGCTTCCGGCGTTCACATCCTGCTGCTGCTCGCCTGTCTGCGCTACAGCGTAACTTCGGCCTTCCCGCTCACCGCCTCATATGCGACGTGCCCACCAGGTGGAACTCCACCTTGCACATGCTGGACAGACTGTGCGAGCAGCAGCAGGCCATAGTGGAGTTTCAGCTGCAGCACGCACGGGTCAGTCGCACTACAGAACAGCACCACTTCACCACCAATGACTGGGCCTCCATGCGAGACCTGTGTGCCCTGTTGCGCTGTTTCGAGTACTCCACCAACATGGCCAGTGGCGATGACGCCGTTATCAGCGTTACAATACCACTTCTATGTCTCCTTGAGAAAACACTTAGAGCGATGATGGAAGAAGAGGTGGCCCAGGAGGAGGAGAACGAGGAGGAGGAAGAGGGGTCATTTTTAGCACTTTCAGGCCAGTCTCTTCGAAGTGACTCAGGGAGGTTTTTGGCAACAGCAGAGGCCAGGTACAAATGTTGCCAGCCAGAGCCCACTACTGGAGGACGAGGAGGACGAGGATGAGGAGGAGGTGGAGGAGGATGAGGATGAAGCATGGTCACAGCTGGGTGGCACCCAACGCAGCTCGGGTCCATCACTGGTGCGTGGCTGGGGGGAAAGGCAGGACGATGACGATACGCCTCCCACAGAGGACAGCTTTTCCTTACCCTTGGGCAGCCTGGCACACATGAGCGACTACATGCTGAAGTGCCTGCGCAACGACAGCAGAGTTGCCCACATTTTAACGTGTGCGGACTACTGGGTTGCCACCCTGCTGGATCCACGCTACAAAGACAATGTGCCCACCTTACTTCCTGCACTGGAGCGTGATAGGAAGATGCGCGAGTACAAGCGCACGTTGGTAGACGCGCTACTGAGAGAATTCCCAAATGTCACAGGGGAACAAGTGGAAGCCCAAGGCCAAGGCAGAGGAGGAGCAAGAGGTCGCCAAGGCAGCTGTGTCACGGCCAGCTCCTCTGAGGGCACGGTTAGCATGGCAGAGATGTGGAAAAGTTTTGTCAACACGCCACAGCTAACTGCACCACCACCTGATACGCAACGTGTTAGCAGGAGGCAACATTTCACTAACATGGTGGAACAGTACGTGTGCACACCCCTCCACGTACTGACTGATGGTTTGGCCCCATTCAACTACTGGGTCTCTAAATTGTCCACGTGGCCAGAGCTAGCCTTTTATGCCTTGGAGGTGCTGGCCTGCCCGGCGGCCAGCGTTTTGTCTGAACGTGTATTCAGCACGGCAGGGGGTGTCATTACAGACAAACGCAGCCCCCTGTCTACAGCCAATGTGGACAAGCTGACGTTCATAAAAATGAACCAGGCATGGATCCCACAGGACCTGTCCATCCCTTGTCCAGATTAGACATTAACTACCTCCCCTTAACCATATATTATTGTACTCCAGGGCACTTCCTCATTCAATCCTATTTTTATTTTCATTTTACCATTATATTGCGAGGCTACCCAAATTTGAATGAACCTCTCCTCTGTCTGGGTGCCGGGGCCTAAATATATGCCAATGGACTGTTCCAATGTTGGGTGACGTGAAGCCTGATTCTCTGCTATGACATGCAGACTAATTCTCTGTTACGGGACCTCTCTCCTCTGCCTGGGTGCTGGGCCTAAATTTATGAAAATGGACTGTTACAGTGGTGGGTGACGTGAAGCCTGATTCTCTGCTATGACATGCAGACTAATTCTCTGCTGACATGAAGCCAGATTCTCTGTTACGGGACCTCTCTCCTCTGCCTGGGTGCTGGGCCTAAATTTATGAAAATGGACTGTTGCAGTGGTGGCTGACGTGAAGCCTGATTCTCTGCTATGACATGCAGACTGATTCTCTGCTGACATGAAGACAGATTCTCTGTTACGGGACCTCTCTCCTCTGCCTGGGTGCTGGGCCTAAATATATGCCAATGGACTGTTGCACTGGTGGCTGACGTGAAGCCTGATTGTCTGTTACGGGACCTCTCTCCTCTGCCTGGGTGCTGGGCCTAAATATCTGACAATGGACTGTTGCATTGGTGGCTGACGTGAAGCCTGATTCTCTGCTATGATATGAAGACTGATTCTCTGCTGACATGAAGCCAGATTGTCTGTTACGGGACCTCTCTCCTCTGCCTGGGTGCTGGGCCTAAATTTATGAAAATGGACTCTTACAGTGGTGGGTGACGTAAAGCCTGATTCTCTGCTATGATATGAAGACTGATTCTCTGCTGACATGAAGCCAGATTATCTGTTACGGGACCTCTCTCCTCTGCCTGGGTGCTGGGCCTAAATTTATGAAAATGGACTGTTACAGTGGTGGGTGACGTGAAGCCTGATTCTCTGCTATGACATGAAGACTGATTCTCTGCTGACATGAAGCCAGATTGTCTGTTACGGGACCTCTCTCCTCTGCCTGGGTGCTGGGCCTAAATTTATGACAATGGACTGTTGCATTGGTGGCTGACGTGAAGCCTGATTCTCTGCTATGACATGAAGACTGATTCTCTGCTGACATGAAGCCAGATTGTCTGTTACGGGACCTCTCTCCTCTGCCTGGGTGCTGGGCCTAAATTTATGAAAATGGACTCTTACAGTGGTGGGTGACGTGAAGCCTGATTCTCTGCTATGACATGAAGACTGATTCTCTGCTGACATGAAGCCAGATTGTCTGTTACGGGACCTCTCTCCTCTGCCTGGGTGCTGGGCCTAAATTTATGAAAATGGACTCTTACAGTGGTGGGTGACGTGAAGCCTGATTCTCTGCTATGACATGAAGACTGATTCTCTGCTGACATGAAGCCAGATTGTCTGTTACGGGACCTCTCTCCTCTGCCTGGGTGCTGGGCCTAAATTTATGACAATGGACTGTTGCATTAGTGGCTGACGTGAAGCCTGATTCTCTGCTATGACATGAAGACTGATTCTCTGCTGACATGAAGCCAGATTGTCTGTTACGGGACCTCTCTCCTCTGCCTGGGTGCTGGGCCTAAATTTATGAAAATGGACTCTTACAGTGGTGGGTGACGTGAAGCCTGATTCTCTGCTATGATATGAAGACTGATTCTCTGCTGACATGAAGCCAGATTGTCTGTTACCGGACCACTCTCCTCTGCCTGGGTACTTGGCCTAAATTTATGACAATGGACTGTTGCAGTAGTGGCTGACGTGAAGCCTGATTCTCTGCTATGACATGCAGACTGATTCTCTGCTGACATGAAGACAGATTCTCTGTTACGGGACCTCTCTCCTCTGCCTGGGTGCTGGGCCTAAATATATGCCAATGGACTGTTGCACTGGTGGCTGACGTGAAGCCTGATTGTCTGTTACGGGACCTCTCTCCTCTGCCTGGGTGCTGGGCCTAAATATCTGACAATGGACTGTTGCATTGGTGGCTGACGTGAAGCCTGATTCTCTGCTATGATATGAAGACTGATTCTCTGCTGACATGAAGCCAGATTGTCTGTTACGGGACCTCTCTCCTCTGCCTGGGTGCTTGGCCTAAATTTATGACAATGGACTGTTGCAGTGGTGGCTGACATGAAGCCTGATTCTCTGCTATGACATGCAGACTGATTCTCTGCTGACATGAAGCCAGATTGTCTGTTACGGGACCTCTCTCCTCTGCCTGGGTGCTGGGCCTAAATTTATGAAAATGGACTGTTGCAGTGGTGGCTGACGTGAAGCCTGATTCTCTGCTATGACATGCAGACTGATTCTCTGCTGACATGAAGCCAGATTGTCTGTTACGGGACGTCTCTCCTCTGCCTGGGTGCTTGGCCTAAATTTATGAAAATGGACTGTTACAGTGGTGGGTGACGTGAAGCCTGATTCTCTGCTATGACATGAAGACTGATTCTCTGCTGACATGAAGCCAGATTGTCTGTTACGGGACCTCTCTCCTCTGCCTGGGTGCTGGGCCTAAATTTATGAAAATGGACTGTTGCAGTGGTGGCTGACGTGAAGCCTGATTCTCTGCTATGACATGCAGACTGATTCTCTGCTGACATGAAGACAGATTCTCTGTTACGGGACCTCTCTCCTCTGCCTGGGTGCTGGGCCTAAATATATGCCAATGGACTGTTGCACTGGTGGCTGACGTTAATCCTGATTGTCTGTTACGGGACCTCTCTCCTCTGCCTGGGTGCTGGGCCTAAATATCTGACAATGGACTGTTACATTGGTGGCTGACGTGAAGCCTGATTCTCTGCTATGATATGAAGACTGATTCTCTGCTGACATGAAGCCAGATTGTCTGTTACGGGACCTCTCTCCTCTGCCTGGGTGCTGGGCCTAAATTTATGAAAATGGACTGTTGCAGTGGTGGCTGATGTGAAGCCTGATTCTCTGCTATGACATGCAGACTGATTCTCTGCTGACATGAAGCCAGATTGTCTGTTACGGGACCTCTCTCCTCTGCCTGGGTGCTTGGCCTAAATTTATGAAAATGGACTGTTACAGTGGTGGTTTATTAAATAAAGTCCCTTTTAGGAACCCTCGGGATATTATTAGTAATAACACATCTATGGTCTATTCAGGCCCTAAATTCCCTGTAGGGGTCCCTAACTGAAAATAAAAATATTTCTTTATTAGTTATTATTTTAAAATAAATGAACCAAACAACTATAGAAAACTATTAAAATTATCAGTGTCTGATGGAGGGTACAATTGGAGTGTATGAATGCATTTGCCTTTGTCACATGTAGCCACTGTGGAGTGCAGTGCCTCCCATTAATTTGTATGGGGTATAGCTGCACTTACAAGCCTCTGCTAATACTTTGTTTGTGCATTCATACAATGTGATGGCAGATTGGGCGCTCCTATTAAGATCCTTTTATCGTTCGGCCTTTATATTCAGGCTGGACAACAGTGAAACAATGTTGCTAGGTCTGTGTGTACTTTTGAAGCTGCCACTAGTCTGCTCAATTCACTTGTCTCTAGGCTACACTCTACACTTTTGTGCTACTGACTGCTCTATTTCATCCATAGAAGTCACTGTTCGTGCTAAACCACTCATGTGGCATGCTCAATTCCACTCCTCAATGTCTGGTGCTGTCTCTGCAGCGTACTTTTTTTTACTAGTCCCTAACATTTCAGGCACTGTTTAAAATACAGGACGTCATACCACCCCTCCCGACATGTTTCGCCACACTCGGTGGCTTCGTCAGGGGATGTGGGGTATGTGGACGCCGCGCGCATGTCTCGACCCTCCTAAATAGCTTTCTAGGTCCCGCCCACCTATCCCAAGTTTCCCTTCAGCCAATCACTGTGGGCGCTCCGGTAAGGTCCTCAAGTCAAAGCACAGGATGTCTCTCTGACACAAATCCTGTGCACCATTCTCCTCCCCCGTAGTGACTCACTGCTGACGTCACATTTGTTTCGTCAGATGACTAATGGGGCGGTACCCACCAGGGCGGTACCCGGTAAGGTCCTCAGGTCAAAGCACATGATGTCTCTCTGACGCACATCCTGTGCACTATTCTCCTCCCCCTTAGTGACTCACTGCTGACGTCACATTTGTTTCGTCAGATGACTAATGGGGCGGTACCCACCAGGGCGGTACCCGGTAAGGTCCTCAGGTCAAAGCACATGATGTCTCTCTGACACACATCCTGTGCACCATTCTCCTCCCCCGTAGTGACTCACTGCTGACGTCACATTTGTTTCGTCAGATGACTAATGGGGCGGTACCCACCTGGGCGGTACCCGGTAAGGTCCTCAGGTCAAAGCACATGATGTCTCTCTGACACACATCCTGTGCACAATTCTCCTCCCCCGTAGTGACTCACTACTGACGTCACATTTGTTTTGTCAGATGACTAATGGGGCGGTACCCGGTAAGGTCCTCAAGTCAAAGCACATGATGTCTCCCTGACGCACATACTGTGCGCTATTCTCCTCCCCCTTTGTGACTCACTGCTGACGTCACACTTGTTTCGTCAGATGACTAATGGGGCAGTATCCACCAGAGCGAATTAGGTGAGATCGTCACTTCTCTCCACCTTTTATTCGCCCAACCCCATCTCCTTCTCCTTAATTACACTTTTAACCCATCCATGTCCCTCATTGACATACAATATTTAATGCATGCCACCTTACTGTATACACCATTAGGTGCAGAATTAGTCTGCAATTTACATTCTGTATGAGGGGGACGGACAAGCAGCGTTTTTGGAGTATGGGGTTTAACACTCTGTCAGTCACAATGGGTTGATGTTTTAATATTAATTATATTTTCAATATAACATATGGAGTCCCCACTATTTTTAAGGATATGTCCACAAGGGCTCCACAGACATCTGACCTGTATTTGGACCCATTCTCGGAGCTGCCTATATCAGTTGTCCACCATGCTTTATACATGACCAAGAGAGCTCTATTGCTCTAATTCATATATATCCATGCGTATGATGCTACGGCTGTCTCTTTTAATATGGATTAGGTGGTATTTTGATAATCGGGCCGCAATAATTCCTCAATTAAACTGGGGTCTGGGATGCAATTTTTCCTAGTTTATTGCTTCAATTTTTTATATCACAGATTATTTTAGTTTGCAATCAAGTATGTATATTTCCTTAAATTGTGCTATGTCAGATAAAGGCCGTATATGAGAAACCCTCATTTAGGCCGCCCGGACTCATAGTTTGTAATCTGTGTATCCATCTGGCCTCCTCCTGCAGAAGCTTTATGTCCAAGTTCCCACTCCTAGGTCCCAGGGTTTTTCTCTCCAATCCCCAGAACTTAAGGACTTCCAAATTACCACCATGTACATATGTTATATGCCTGTAGAGTGACGTATCTTTACCCGTGTTGATGGTGCTGATGTGACCAGATATTCTACGCCTCAATTCCTGAGTGGTTTTACCCACATATAACTTTGGGCAGTTGCATGATGCAATGTAAATAATGCCACTGCTTCGGCAATTAAAGAACTCTCTGATCACATAAGTACGTCCATCCATGGGGTTTTTAAATTGTTTTACTTTAGGTAGGAATTTACAAAAGGTACAATTCCCACAGGGGAAGGATCCAGTGATACTGGATTTCAGCCAGCTTGTGTTTGTCATTTGTCTTTCAGGTAGGAAGCTATGGACGAGTTTGTCCCTCAGATTTGGTCCTCTCCTATACGTCACACTGGGGTATGATGGTAATACGTCTCGCAGTTGTTCATCACTGGTAAGTACCTGCCAATGTTTCTTAAGAATCTTCATCACCTGTTGGTTGCCACAATCATAAGTTCCTATGCATCTGATCCTTTTGTCTTTTCCTTCTCTCTTCTGATTGGTTTTATATTCCTGAGATAGTAATTCATCCCTATTTGTGCTTTTAGCACGATTGAATGCCTTCTTAAGGCATTTGTGTGGGTAACCCCTGCTCCTAAATCTATTATAGAGCTCATCTGCCTCTTTCTTAAAAGTCTCTTCAGTGGCACAGTTCCTTCTGGCTCTCAAATATTGCCCCGTTGGTATTCCTTTTCTTAATGCCACTGGGTGCCAGCTCGTCCAGTGCAGGAGACTGTTTGTAGAGGTAGGTTTTCGAAATATCTCTGTAAGGATATGCCCATCTGCATCCTTCTGGATCAACAGGTCCAGGAAACATATTTGATTTGGATGAATTTCGGAGGTAAAGTGCATTCCAATGTCGTTGTGGTTGAGTCTATCCACAAAGGTGATGAATTCATCCTTCTCCCCCTCCCAGAAAATCAAAACATTGTTGATGAATCGTCCCCAAAATAAAACGTGGCTGGTGAATGGTGCCATGTCATCTGTAAAGACTACAGTGTCTTCCCACCACCCCAAAAATAAATTTGCGAATGTCGGTGCACAAGGAGTCCCCATAGCGGTACCCTTCATCTGTTGATAAAAGGTACCGCTACAGAGAAAATAATTGTGAGTTAAAATAAATCTTAATAGTGATAAAATGAAATCATTGTGCTCCTGAAAATTTGTGCTCTTGGTGTCCAGAAAGTGCTTTGTAGCCCGGATGCCCAGTTCATGATCTATATTGCTATAGAGGGCCTCTACGTCTAAGCTTGCCAGGTATGTGGACGAAGATAGGGAAATTCCCCTTATTTTCGTTAGTACGTCAGTGGTGTCTTTAATGTACGAAGGGAGAGATGACACAAAAGGCCTCAATATTTCATCCACATACTCACTGGCAGGTTGGCTTAGGGAGTCGTTACCCGAAACTATCGGGCGTCCCGGTATTGGGTGCTTCCTCTTGTGCACCTTAGGTAGTGCATAAAAGGTAGGAATAGTGGGGCTTTTATTGTATAAGAAATCCAACTTATCCTTGGATATTAGATTATTTACTCTGGCTGTTGTCAAGATCTTTTTAAGATCTGCCAAATATCTCTTGGTTGGATTCTCCAATAAAATATGATAGATTTCTTTATCCCCCAATGGTTTGTTGACCATGCTCTCATAGTCCTTCCTATTTTGGATGACTATGTTGCCCCCCTTATCACTTGGTTTCACTATTATGTCTTTGTTGGTTTTTAACTCATCCAATGACTCAAGTTCTTCCTTGGTTAGGTTCCCAGGGCTCAAGTCCCTGTTTATTCTGACCTTATTTATGTCATGGGATACCAACTGCACAAATGTGTCAATTTTTCTGAAACTGTGAGAAGGGGGGAGTCCATTTGGACCTTGGTTTGAGGTCCGTTAATGGGGGCATGATCTCTACACTGGCTCCTTCACTTTCCAAGTATAGACTCTCCAATATATCTAGAGCTTGCTGCTCTTTCTGGATAAGTTTACCAGTTTCTATGTTTGTGCTTGAGAATTGCTTATGCAATGCCAATTTTGGTGCAAATAAATTGATATCTTTTATCCAGTTGAATTTATCAAAATTCGGTACTGGCGTGAACGTAAGACCTTTCTCTAATACAGTAATTTGTGTTTCTGTGAGATTCTGTGATGAAAGGTTTATAATCTGGGTTGATTCAATATTTCCACTCTGGGCTACTTCATATTGTATCCCCACTTTTCTCTGTCCCTCTGTTGGACATTGCTCTGTCCTAAAAAAAGAGGGGCAATAGGTGGTGTACCATACAGGTTTGATGGTCCAGCCGCAATTGGACCTTGATTTTGTGATGCCACTGCATTTGTGCCACCTGTATTTCCATGTGTGGGTACCAATGCTGTGGTTTCCAAGGGGGTCGATACAACGGGAGGTACTTTGGATCTCACGGAGGCCACTTGATCTATCTTGTTCTGAGTCCCCATATTTAGGTTGGAAAATGCAAAACCACCCAAAAAGGAAGATGTACCACTTGCTTGTGGTTGGGCACATTCTAATGTGTCTGTTTTGGGATTACCCGTTTTTTTCTGATTTCTGAATCTGTTGTGTCGCACCTTTCTTTTAATCCCCCCCCTATTTCTAGGGTCTTGATTGTTTGTACTCTCAGTGCCAGATGTATCAGATTCTGAGTAATCCGTATATCGTGCACGTCTAATTGGGTTGTTTTGCCTATTTATCCAACTGTAAACGCGATTGGTGTCAAAATCCAGCCTATCCCGGATATATTTACGATGTTTCCTCTCTTTTATTTCCTCTTTTAGGATTTCCAGATCCTTCTGCAATTTTGACTCCTGATTTTTAAAATCCGGATGTAGTCCAAAGGTGAGTATCTCTTTAACTTCCTGATTTAATTGCTCTGCTGTACGTTCCAGGCACTTTTTCTCATACTCGACCATAAATCTCATGAGCATCAAAGAGCTCTCTGTTTGGATTTCCTCCCACCCTTTGATGTAATCAGGATCCTCAGTATGGATGTTAGGTCTCAGGGTGCTTCTCAGGCCTCTATACACTATTTTCTGATTCAAGTATGTCTCAAGGCTGGCTATTTCCCACCAGGATCGATAATATTGCTTATAGGTCTTACTGAGATTTTTGAAACCTGTAACAATGTCCGTACTGCTCAAGGGAATTGCCTGTTGTGAGAACACCTGTGTGGCTTCTAGGTTAAATATATCTTTGCTAATGCCTTGGGCTAGAAATCCCGCCATAGCACAATATTGGAGATGGAATAGATTTTCCAAGGTTGGAACTTAATGTAAGTGGGGGGAAACCCCTGTATTAAACAGTTTATTAAATAAAGTCCCTTTTAGGAACCCTCGGGATATTATTAGTAATAACACATCTTTGGTCTATTCAGACCCTAAATTCCCTGTAGGGGTCCCTAACTGAAAATAAAAATATTTCTTTATTAGTTATTATTTTAAAATAAATGAACCAAACAACTATAGAAAACTATTAAAATTATCAGTGTCTGATGGAGGGTACAATTGGAGTGTATGAATGTATTTGCCTTTGTCACATGAAGCCACTGTGGAGTGCAGTGCCTCCCATTAATTTGTATGGGGTATAGCTGCACTTACAAGCCTCTGCTAATACTTTGTTTGTGCATTCATACAATGTGATGGCAGATTGGGCGCTCCTATTAAGATCCTTTTATCGTTCGGCCTTTATATTCAGGCTGGACAACAGTGAAACAATGTTGCTAGGTTTGTGTGTACTTTTGAAGCTGCCACTAGTCTGCTCAATTCACTTGTCTCTAGGCTACACTCTACACTTTTGTGCTACTGACTGCTCTATTTCATCCATAGAAGTCACTGTTCGTGCTAAACCACTCATGTGGCATGCTCAATTCCACTCCTCAATGTCTGGTGCTGTCTCTGCAGCGTACTCTTTTTTACTAGTCCCTAACATTTCAGGCACTGTTTAAAATACAGGACTTCATACCACCCCTCCCGACATGTTTCGCCACGCTCGGTGGCTTCGTCAGGGGATGTGGGGTATGTGGACGCCACGCGCATGTCTCGACCCTCCTAAATAGCTTTCTAGGTCCCGCCCACCTATCCCAAGTTTCCCTTCAGCCAATCACTGTGGGCGCTCCGGTAAGGTCCTCAAGTCAAAGCACAGGATGTCTCTCTGACACACATCCTGTGCACCATTCTCCTCCCCCGTAGTGACTCACTGCTGACGTCACATTTGTTTCGTCAGATGACTAATGGGGCGGTACCCACCAGGGCGGTACCCGGTAAGGTCCTCAGGTCAAAGCACATGATGTCTCTCTGACGCACATCCTGTGCACTATTCTCCTCCCCCTCAGTGACTCACTGCTGACGTCACATTTGTTTCGTCAGATGACTAATGGGGCGGTACCCACCAGGGCGGTACCCGGTAAGGTCCTCAGGTCAAAGCACATGATGTCTCTCTGACACACATCCTGTGCACCATTCTCCTCCCCCATAGTGACTCACTGCTGACGTCACATTTGTTTCGTCAGATGACTAATGGGGCGGTACCCACCTGGGCGGTACCCGGTAAGGTCCTCAGGTCAAAGCACATGATGTCTCTCTGACACACATCCTGTGCACAATTCTCCTCCCCCGTAGTGACTCACAGATAGATAGGGTGACGTGAAGCCTGATTCTCTGCTATGACATGAAGACTGATTCTCTGCTGACATGAAGCCAGATTGTCTGTTACGGGACCTCTCTCCTCTGCCTGGGTGCTGGGCCTAAATTTATGAAAATGGACTGTTGCAGTGGTGGCTGACGTGAAGCCTGATTCTCTGCTATGACATGCAGACTGATTCTCTGCTTACATGAAGCCAGATTGTCTGTTACGGGACCTCTCTCCTCTGCCTGGGTGCTTGGCCTAAATTTATGAAAATTGACTGTTACAGTGGTGGGTGACGTGAAGCCTGATTCTCTGCTATGACATGCAGACTGATTCTCTGCTGACATGAAGACAGATTCTCTGTTACGGGACCTCTCTCCTCGGCCTGGGTGCTGGGGCCTAAATATCTGAGAATGGACTGTTCCAGTGGTGGGTGACGTGAAGCCAGATTCTCTGCTATGGGACCTCACACCAATTGATTTTGGTTAATTTTTATTTATTAAATTTTTATTTAAATTCATTTCCCTATCCACATTTGTTTGCAGGGGATTTACCTACATGTTGCTGCCTTTTGCAGCCCTCTAGCCCTTTCCTTTTTAGTACCGAAAAGTTCGGGTCCCCATTGACTTCAATGGGGTTCGGGTTCGGGACGAAGTTCGGATCGGGTTCGGATCCCGAACCCGAACATTTCCAGGAAGTTCGGCCGAACTTCTCGAACCCGAACATCCAGGTGTTCGCTCAACTCTACTTACTGGGGTTAAAAAGCCCTCTGATATACTGCACATCTGGGATTAGACATGCATAAGTGACTGTGAAATTTAGGCCACAAATACGGCTTTCTCTTACTGGGGCATACTGGGGTGAAAAAAAAAACATCTGTTTCATATAGTGCACATCTAGGATTATAGTGTAACGGATCTCCTAGCACCCCAACTGGGTACCTCCGTTGATGGATGCTCACAGTGCTTCCCGAGGACTCCAAGCACTCCGCTCTACACCAAAACCACTACAGGAGCCAGGAACAGGAACAGCTATTACAGGAGCTAGTAGTTATAGCCAGAAGAGTATAGCAAATCTTCAGCGTATAGCAATCCCCACACAGGAGACAAGGCTCTATGTTGAATGTAAAACAGCAACTCTTTAATGGGTTATTTTTCTGCCTTTTATGCAGGTCTCCTAGCAAGGGACACTCCCCCTGGGGCCCTTGTAGAAGACTGTGACAGTTTATATTTTAGCCAATCACATGCATTTACAGTATTGAAACCTTCCCAGCAATTGTACACAAAACCCCCTTCCCTCTGTCTGTAACGCATTCCACAAAATACAATGAGCACTGTCTTTGACGCAATTAACTAACACACTCACATTGTCTGAGATGCAATTAACTAACACACTGGCATTGTCTGAGACGCAATTAACTAACACACTGGCATTGTCTGAGACGCAATCAACAAAATACAATTGCCAAGCATAATGGGCTAACTTAATCACTACCAGACAGAACACACACATTTTTCCCAACACACAGAAAACACCTCAAAACCCCACACATCCCCATAATGTATACATCCATGGATAGCTCTGATATGGGTGAACAACATATCCAAAAATCACCCAGATCCGGGCAGGGGTTCCTGAATTTCATGGAAGTCACATTTGGCCAGCCGCAAGCATGGCTTTCCTGCCCAAAACAGTTCCACAGATTTAAGCTGTGCGGCCAGTCTGTCTTCTCCTTCAAAGTTAGTATGGGCCATAATCTTGGAGCAAGAGGCTGGTAGACAGGCCCCTCCAAAACCAAGTGGCGATGTTGGTTTCGCCACATATAGGTGAATAAGTGAGTGTCACATTTAGGCCACAAATATGGCTTTTTTCTTACTGGGGTTAAAAAAAAATCTGATATACTGCATATCTGGGATTAGACATGCATAAGTGACTGTGAAATGTAGGCCACAAATACGACTTTCTCATACTGGGGTGAAAAACAAAAACATCTGTTTCATATAGTGCACATCTAGGACTATAGGTGCATAAGTGAGTGTCATATTTAGGCCAGAAATACAGCTTGGGCATACTGGGTGAAAGAAACCCCTCAGTTTCATATAGTGCACATCTAGGATAATAGGTGCATAAGGGTCTGTTCATTTTAGGCCACCAATATGGCTTTTGCTTACTGGGGTTAAAAAAAAACCTATGATATACTGCACATCTGGGATTAGACATGCATAAGTGACTGTGGAATTTGGACCACAAATACAGCTTTTTGCTTACTGGGGCATACTGGGGTGAAAAAAAACCCATCTGTTTCATATAGTTCACATCTAGGATTATAGGTGCATAAGTGAGCGTCACATTAAGGCCACAAATACGGCTTTTTGCTTAATTGTTAAAAAAACCCTCTGATATAATGCACATCTGGGATTAGACTTGCATAGGTGACTGTGAAATTTAGGCCACAAATACGGCTTTTGGCTTACTGGGGTTAAAAAACCCTCTGATATACTGCATATCTGTGATTAGACGTGCATAAGTGACTGTGAAATTTAGGCCATAAATACGGCTTTTGCTTACTGGTGTTAAAAAAACATCTGATATACTGCATATCTGGGATTAGACGTGCATAAATGACTGTGAAATTAATGCCACAAATATGGCTTTTTGCTTACTGGGGTTTAAAAAAACCTCTCATATACTGCACATCTGGGAATAGACATGCATAAGTGACTGTGAAATTTAGGCCACAAATACAGCTTTTTGCTTACTGGAGTTAAAAAAAACCTCTGATATACTGCACATCTGGGATTAAACGTGCATAAGTGACTGTGAAATTTAGGCCACAAATATGACTTTTTGCTTACTGGGGTTAAAAAAACACCTCTCATATACTGCACACCTGGGATTAGACATGCATAAGTGACTGTGAAATTTTGGCGAGAAATACGGCTTTCTCATACTGGGGCATACTGGGGTGGAAAAAACCCCCACCTGTTTCATATAGTGCACATCTAGGATTGTAGGTGCATAAGGGAGTGTCACATTTAGGCCAGAAATACAGCTTTGGCATACTGGGGCATATTGTGTTAAACAAACCCCTCTGTTTCATGTAGTGCACATCTAGGATTATAGGTGCATAAGGGACTGTTCATTTTAGGCCACAAATACGGCTTTTGCTTACTGGGGTTAAAAATGACCCTCTGATATACTGCACATCTGGGATTAGTCGTGCATAAGTTACTGTGAAATTTAGGCCACAAATACGGCTTTTTGCTTACTGGGGTTAAAAAAAACTCTGATATACTGCAGATGTGGGATTAGACGTGCATTAGTTACTGTGAAATTTAGGCCACAAATACCGCTGTCATATACAGTTTAAAAAAAAATATGAGTGCAATACCCTACATCAGGATTTTTATTGGCGGCTAACAATTTTTTTTAACAGACTTAACCACTTTTTACTTTGCTTGGTGAACGCTAACTATGAGGCAAACATGTAATTTTTCTCGCGCTGATGGTCGTGGTGGTGGTGTTGGTGGAGCCTCTGGTGCAGGGAGAGAATGTGGCTGTTCTGCCACAGCTACATGTCCTACTGAACCTACTACCTCAGTTACCAGTAGCCGCCAGAATCTACAGCGATATTTGGTCGGGCCTAATGCCGTTCTAAGGATGGTAAGGCCTAAGCAAATACAGACGCTAGTCAATTGGGTGGCCAACAGTGGATCCAGCAGGTTCACATTATCTCCCACCCAGTCTTCTGCAGAAAGCACACACGTAGCGCCTGAAACCCATGCCCATCAGTCTGACACATCACCCCCATGCATATCGGGGAACCTGAGCCTCAAGTCATGCAGCAGTCTCTTATGCTGTTTGAAGACTCTGCTGGCAGGGTTTTCCAAGGGCATCCACCTAGCCCTCCCCCAGGGGTGGAAGACATAGAATGCACTGACGCACAACCACTTATGTTTCCTGATGAGGACATGGAAATACCACCTCAGCACGTCTCTGATGACGAAACACAGGTGCCAACTGCTGCGTCTTTCTGCAGTGTGCAGACCGAAAAGCATGTCAGGGAGGAAGACTGGGTGGAAGACGATGCAGGGGACGATGAGGTCCTAGACCCCACATGGAATGAAGGTCGTGCCACTGACTTTCAGAGTTCGGAGGAAGAGGCAGTGGTGAGACCGAGCCAACAGCGTAGCAAAAGAGGAAGCAGGGTGCAAAAGCAGAACAGCCGTCGCCAAAATAGTACGCCTGCTACTGGTCACCGTCACCAGGGACCGATCACACCAAAGGCAGCTTCAAGGAATTCCCTGGCATGGCACTTCTTCACACAATGTGCTGACGACAAGACCTGAGTGGTTTGCACGCTGTGCAATCAGAGCCTGAAGCGAGGCATTAACGTTCTGAAACTTAGCACAACCTCATGACCAGGCATCTACATGCAAGACATGGGCTGCAGTGGAGTAAGAATGTTCAAAACCAAGAAAAGGCTCAGGCCCCTCCTGCTCCCTCTTCTGCTGCTGCCTCGGCCTCTTCCTCTGCCTCTGGAGGAACGTTGGCACCTGCCGCCCAGCAAACAGAGGATGTGCCACCAACAACACCACCTCTGTCACCAAGCATCTCCATCATGTCACACGGAAGAGTTCAGCTCTCCATCTCACAAACCTTGGAGAGAAAGCGTAAATTCCCACCTAGCCACCCTCGATCACTGGCCCTGAATGCCAGCATTTCTAAACTACTGGCCTTTGAAATGCTGTCATTCAGGCTGGTGGAGACCGACAGCTTCAAACAGCTCATGTCGCTTGCTGTCCCACAGTACGTTGTTCCTAGCCGCCACTACTTCTCCAGGAGAGCTGTGCCCACCCTGCACAACCAAGTATCAGATAAAATCAAGTGTGCACTGTGCAACGCCATCTGTAGCAAGGTCCACCTAACCACAGATACGTGGTGGACCAGTAAGCACGGCCAGGGACACTATATCTCCCTAACTGCACACTGGGTAAATGTGGTGGCTGGGCCCCAGGCGGAGAGCTGTTTGGCGCACGTCCTTCTGCCGCCAAGGATCGCAGGGTATCATTCTTTGCTTCCTGTTGCCTCCTCTACCTACTCGGCTTCCTCCTCCTCTTTTACCACCTCCTTATCCGGTCAGTGACAGACCTTCACCACCAACTTCAGCACAGCCAGGGGTAAATGTCAGCAGGCCGTTCTGAAACTGATGTGTTTGGGGGACAGGCCCCACACCGCGCAGGAGTTGTGGCGGGGTATAGAACAACACACCGACGAGTGGTTGCTGCCAGTGAGCCTCAAGCCAGACCTGGTGGTGTGCGATAATGGCAAAATCTCGTTGCAGCTCTGGGACTAGCTGGTTTGACGAACATCCCTTGCCTGGCGCATGTGCTGAATTTGGTGGTGCAGAAATTCATTCACAACTCCCCCGACATGTCAGAGCTGCTGCAGAAAGTGCGGGCCATTTGTGCGCGCTTCCAGCGTTCTCATCCTGCCGACGCTCAGCTGTCTGCTCTACAGCGTAACCACCTCATATGCGACGTGCCCACCAGGTGGAACTCCACCTTGCACATTCTGGAGAGACTGTGCGAGCAGCAGCAGGCCATAGTGGAGTTTCAGCTGCAGCACGCACGGGTGAGTCGCATTGCAGAACAGCACCACTTCACCACCAATGACTGGGCCTTCATGCGAGACCTGTGTGCCCTGTTGCACTGTTTCGAGTACTCCACCAACATGGCCAGTGGCGAGGATGCCGTTATCAGCGTTACAATACCACTTCTATGTCTCCTTGAGAAAACATTTAGGGCGATGATGGAAGAGGATGTGGCCCAAGATGAGGAGGACGAGGAGGAGGAGGAAGAGGGGTCATCTCTAACACTTTCATGCCAGTCTTTTAGAAGTCTTTTGTCAGGGATAAATCTGTATTTCCCTCCCAAGTGAGGGAAAAAAGAATAGAAGAGAAGCGCACAATAGGGTAATATAGTTTAAACAACAGATAAATATAGTGGGAATTATCCATACTCACCTTGTAGGGTTGTGCTTAAATAGGCACAACTCTACTGTAGACTTGGTAGTAATAAAGTCTTTTAGCCAGGATTGCAGCCGCAGATTTGTTTGTTCTTTTCGGTAGGGTGTCCAATCCCCCAAAAAAGAATATTTTGGTAAAAAAGAAAGAAACAGTTTCTGCCTCGGCGCAAAATCACTGGAGAAGACGATCTTAATGCAAAAGCTATTCTTGATTTAATAGAAACAACGCGTTTCGGGGATTAAAAACTCCCCTTCATCTGGTTTCATAATGATAGCTTTTAGTCTTTTAGAAGTGGCTCAGAGGTAGGCTTTTTGGAACAGCAGAGGCCAGGTACAAATGTGGCCAGTCAGGGCCCACTACTGGAGGACGAGGATGAGGAGGAGGATGAGGATTAAGCATGTTCACAGCGGGGTGGCACCCACCGCAGCTCTGGCCCATCACTGGTGCGTGGCTGGGGGGATACGGAGGACGCAGACAATACGCCTCTCACAGAAGACAGCTTGTCCTTACCTCTGGGCAGCCTGGCACACATAAGCGACTACATGCTGCAGTTTCTTGCGCAACGACAGCAGAGTTACCCACATTTTAATTTGTGCTGACTACTGGGTGGTACACCCTGCTGGATCCCCATTACAAAGACAATGTGCTGTCCTTAATTCCCTCACTGGAGCGTGATCGGAAGATTTGCGACTACAGGCGCACGCTGGTAGACGTTCTCCTGAAAGCATTCCTGACTGACGCTGGGGGACAAGTGGAAGCACAAGGCGAAGGCAGGGGAGGAGGAACTGGTCGCCAACGCAGCTGTGTCAGCTCCAGCACCTTAGAAGGCAGGGTTAGCATGGCCGACATGTGGAAAAGCTTTGTCACCTCGCCGCAACAACCGGCCCCAACTGCTGATATGGAGCATGTTAGCAGGAGGCAGCATTTGAACAACATGGTGGAACAGTACCTGTGCACACGCCTACACGTAATGACTGATGGTTCTGCCCCATTCAACTTCTGGGTCTCCAAATTGTCCACATGGCCAGAGCTTGCCCTATATGCCTTGGAGGTGCTGGCCTGCCCTGCATCCAGTGTACGCTCTGAACATGTATTTAGCACGGCAGAAGGTGCCATTACAGACAGATGCAGCCGCCTATCCAGGTCCAACGTGGACAAGCTCACGTTCATTAAAATGAACCAGACCTGAATCCCACAAGTCTGTACCTTGTGCAGAATAGTCAGTTCTAACAGCCTCAACCATCCATCCTTGTACTCAAGTGCACTTGTTCTTTTTATATGTCCCAACATTTTGGGGGATACCCCTATGTAAAAATCAAAACAACACAAATCTGTGTTGGCTATCTATCCTTCCTTCGCCGCTGCTTCCACCTAGACCGCCACATGAGCCTACATGGCCACATCCACCCATTCACCGCCTCCTCAACCTCTTCCTCTTACATCATTCCTAATTTTTTTAAGGTCTTTTATGTTTTTTTTTAAATTCATTTCCCTATCCACATTAGTTTGCAAAGCATTTGCCATGCTCTTAAGCACATTTTGCTGCCATTTGTAGCCCTCTAGCTGTTTCCAGGGCTATTTTAGAGCCATTTTAGTGGCCAAAAGTTCGGGTCGCCATTGACTTCAAGTCCGGGTCAAGTTCAGGTCCCGAACACAAACTTTTTTTTCAAATTCGGCCGAACCCGAACATCCAGGTGTCCGCTCAACTCTACTTGTGACATCTGTCCAATACCTTCTGTATGTCAGGGTCAGAGAATGGAGACATATAAGAGAAAATTTATATATTTTTCCATAATTTTTAATACTTTTTCTATAGAGGGTGTCTGCAGTGACTTGTGACATCTGTCCAATATCTTCTTTGTGTCAGGGCCAGAGATTGGAGAAATATAAGTGAAAATTATTATATTTTGTCCTTCCTTTTCAGATTTTTTCCAAATACTTTTTCTATAGAGGGTGTCTGCAGTGACTTGTGACATCTATCCAAAGTCTTCTGAGTGTTTGCAGTGACTTTTTGATAGCTGATCAATAACTTCTGTGTCAGGGCCAGAAATTGTTGAAATAGAAATGAAAATTAGTATATTTTTTTCTTCATTTTCAATACTTTTTCTATAGAGGGTGTCTGCAGTGACTTGTGACATCTGTCCGATATGAAAACGAAGGGGAGCAGTAACAATTTAAAACTTAACTTTTACTAGATCAAATCCCCCAAGGTGGGGAGTAAGAGACCCCTTACAAACAAAAATCACAAATAAGACAGACAAGACCCCTCCAGAGGGGGTTTATTGGACGGTTTCATGCAACATAGGTGGTGCTGCACACCAAAATAGGTCTCGTCCCCTCCCAAAAAAAGCCTATGGAGAGTATCGCACAGACCTATAGTGGAGGGACCGAGTGATCCCTATTGTCTGACTCCCTTGAAGTGGTCAAGGGGACAGACGTAATAAAATGGAAAAATCTTACCAATTTATATATGGGCCTCGCTTAGCAACCACGTATTCGTGGGTCAAGGCAGGAGGAGGTCACGTGTGGCAGGTAAGTACTTCATCCGATATTCAAGAAGACGGAGAAGGGCGTCAGGGGTGTCCAACTGGTCCGGTATTAGAGTGGTATCAGGGAAGAAACTCACCCTAGTACCTCCCTGCTTGGCCTGACCTGGCCCTAGTGACCTAACACGGGGTCCGTGCCCCGCAAGGGGTGGCCCCGTCCGGAACCTTGCCCTGATGCAAACGCCCTAGGTGACCCTAACAGAGGGTGACTAGGGGCACTGTTCTTTTTTTTTTTTAATTATCTTTATTAATTAATATATCAAAACATTAAAAGTAGAAAAAAAAAGGATACAATTTCTCCCCAACCCTATTTCCCTCCCTCCCCTCCCCACCCTACCTGTGGTGCGTCAAAATAAGGACCCTTATAAATAAAAAATAAAGGATTTAAACACAACTAATCAAGTCCTCCATCCCCCCCCATATCTTAATCCACTTCTCCTCAGCTTCCCTCTGTTTAAAGATAATTTTCTCATAATTTTTTACCTTAGCAATTAGATTTCTCCATGTAGTTATATCTGGAGTGTGTCGAGCAAACCAGGTCCGGCTGACCAACACTCTGGCCAGCATCAATATCCTGCTCAGGAGGATCTTTTGATACTTGTGATTATTTAATTTGAAAAAATCATTAAGCACAAATACTTGTGGTTCAAAAGGGATTCGTATTTTTAGTTTATTCATAATACAGTTATTTATATTATTCCAGTAGTTTGTGAGTTCAGGACAAGTCCATATCATATGAAGAAAATCCGCTCCTACAGAGTCGCATTTGGGGCAGTTGGACGTGTCTCTTAAACCACATTTATTCATCCATAAAGGAGTGATATATAATCTGTGGCAAATATAGAATTGTATTAAAACATGGTTGAAATTCTGGGATAGTGAGACTAAGTTCCCAAAAATATTCTCCCACCCTTCTATTTGTAAATTCGGACAATCCACCTCCCACGCTTTTTGTCCTGGTGACTGTGTATCACTAAACCGTGCCTTAAGTAATAACTTATATATGTTTGATATTTTTATTCTAGAGAGTGTACCCCCTACCCAATCATTCAGAAAAGATGAATTATCTATATCCAACACCCTTTTATCATCCAAACTGGATAGTGCTGAACGCAATTGAAAATACCTAAACCATGAAAGGTTTCTTATATTATGTGTCATCTCTATAAATGGTTTGATTTCTCTATCTTTAACTACCTGTGAAATATACAGAATGTTATTCTTCTGCCAAAATGTGTCGGCTGCAATATCATCCAGCCTTTGTAAATACAAGTTATGCCATAGGGGCGTAAATGTAAGTGAACCCCTAACCTTCAACCATGTCCTAGTTGTCGCCCACATTTTCAGGAGCATTTTTATAGTCTCTCTATAGCCACTCTCATAATTCTTCATTAGACCAGATTCCAACAAGGTAAAAATATTATTGTGGGCATGGCTAGTTACCAATTTCCCCAGCAATGCACTGTTCTCTGATTCGTAGCACATCAATAGCTGGGCTGCAATAAAGTACCCTTTGAAGTAAGGGAGATTTAGCCCCCCACACTCCACTGATCTATACAAATATTCCAGCTTTATTCGAACTCGCTTTCTTCCCCATATTAAGTCATTAATTATTCTTTCAATGAGTTTGAAATATTTATCTTGTATCCAAATAGGTGTATTCCTGAGCACATAAAGAAATTGTGGTAGTATCACCATTTTAACTAGTGAAACTCGATCAGCTCTAGATAGGGGAAGTCTCAGCCAGATCCCTATTTTAGCTCTAGTCCTTACCATTATGGGGATCAAGTTAAGTTGTACAAAATTTTCAACCCGAGGTGATATAGTCAAACCCAAGTATTGGAAAGTGTCAACAATGTCTAACTGTGTCACAAGAAGCTCTTTAGGTGGCAGGGGGTCCAATGGCATCAAGCTGGTCTTGGCCCAATTTATAAGGAAACCAGACACCTCACCAAATACTTTAACCATTTGGATAATCCTAGGAAGAGTAATTTCCGTATGATCTATAAAAAACAGAACATCGTCCGCATATAAGGAGATACGGTCTTGTACTCCTAACGTACCAAATCCTTTAACCTGATCATTCTGCCTGATGGCCATTGCAAGGGGTTCGATATAAATATCAAATAACAAGGGGGATAATGGACAGCCCTGCCGCGTGCCTCTATTTAAATCAATGCTCCTACTCAGGATTCCATTAAGACTCAATTTTGCCCTTGGAGATCTATACAATAACTTAAGAGTACGTATAAACTTTTCCCCAAAACCCATCCTTGCCAGAACCTTCCAGAGGAAGCGCCACTCCACCCTGTCAAAGGCCTTAGAGGCATCCAATGACAGGATGGAGCGAGCGGTCCCCCCAGGGGCCTGAATATTAGAAAAAAGCCGGTGTAGATTATGATGTGTGCCCTTGCCTTGGATAAAGCCACCCTGATCCGGATGGACAACAGAGGAAATGACTCTAGAAAGCCTTGTAGCAAGGACCCTCGCAAGAAGCTTTACATCTGCATTAAGCAGTGAGATTGGTCTATAAGATTCTAAATCTAAAGGGTCCTTGCCTTTTTTTGGAATTAATATTATTACAGCCTCCATCATTGAATCTGGCAGCTTCCCATCCTCCATTGATTCAGCAAAAACCTCCAGCAGTCTCGGGAGGATGCAATCCCTATATTTACTGTAAAATTCATATGGGAGCCCATCTGAACCGGGAGTGGAGTTGGCTGAACATAATTTAATAGCTCCCTCAAGTTCCTGAATTGAGACCTCTAATTCAAGTGCTTTCTTTTGCGTCTCAGTAATAGTTGGAACAATAATCCTGTCAAGATAGTAATCCATCTTATCATCTGTGATGTTGGAATCGGCTTTATACAAATCGAGGAAATAGTCAACAAAGGCTTTTTCTACCGGACCCTGTCCAGTGACCATCCTACCATCGATCAATCGAACCTTATCTATATATTTTTTGGATTGTTGACTTAAAATTACTCTGGACAATAATTTCCCGGGACGCCCTGACTCGGTAAAATATTTTTGCCCTTTAAAGAAGAGGCTCTGTTGGGCCTTGTCTAATAAAAACTTAGAATATATTTGTGTAGCTCTTTGCATATTTTCCCTATTCTCCTCCGTCTTATTAATGTAGAAGGATTCTGTCGCCAATGCTACACATTCTTCTAGATTTTTCTGTTTTTTCCCGTACTCCTTTCTAAGGTTCGCGATGTTACTAACCATCAATCCCCTCATATACGCCTTAAAAGTGTCCCATACCACTTGAATTTTTGCTGAGCCATAATTACTATCCCAGAATCGGCCAATTTCATTTTGGATTATTTCATGTGTCTTTATAACTGATAGCCAATAAGGATTTAGTCTAAAAAGGGGCTTTGGTGTATATCTTTCCTGAGATAGGCAGAGTTCAAGTAGTAACGGAGAGTGATCCGATATTGACCTCGTTTCATATTTCATTCGCTTTACCAATTTCACGTGATTCCTACTTATCAATGCAAGATCTATTCTAGACATCGATTTACCTGCTTTACTAAAGCATGAAAAAGCCCTCTTCCCCTGTCCTAAATATTCCCATACATCTTCAAATCCAGCCTCCAGGCAAAACCGTGCCAGGGGAGACCCCTGGACCGGGCTGTCACTCCTGACACTCGTAGAGACCCTATCACGTACAGGATCAATGACACAGTTAAAGTCGCCAATAATCAATGTTGGGCACTCTGGCCATTTATCCATAAATAGTACCAAAGAGTTAAGGACCGAAAAAGAAAATGGTGGTGGAATATAGACAAAGGCCAAAATACATGTCTTCCCCCTTAACCTATAGTATAAAAAAATAAATCTCCCCTGTTGGTCGACAGAGGATGCCTCACAAACGAAATCAATAAGTCTATGTATCAAGACAGTAACACCTCTTGAATAATTGGAGAAGGTAGAATGATAAGAATGCGCAGCCCATCCCCTGTCGACCACCCTAGAGGTCTCCTCAGTGAGGTGGGTCTCTAGCAAGCATACTATTGCTGGTAAATGGACCTGAGTCAAGTCAAAAACCGCCTGTCTCTTTCCTCTATCCCCCAAACCACGTATATTCCAAGCAATAATTCTAGTCAAACTCATCAACAACGGTTAAATGGGACAAGAGGAAATGAAAAGAAAAATGAGGAAAAAAAAAAAAAAAAAAAAAGGAAACACCCATTTTGACGCACCACAGCCCAACCCCCCCCCCCCCACATACAGGTAATCCACCACATATTGCAGTAGATTTCTTTCCTATGACCATCCCTCCCGCACTCCCCCCGCTCAGCCACCCCCATTAAGAAGCGAAGAGAAATACATTTACGGGTGTAAGCCCCTTAGAACAATTATTATTCCCGCCAGATCATAAGACAATTGCATCATAGATTATTTCGTTCAAGCCAGTCCGCGGCTTCTTCCGCGGTGTCAAAAAAAAGAGTTTTATCATTAAAAATAATCCGCAATTTTGCTGGGAATATAAGAGAATATTTAATGTCCCTTTCTCTTAGCCTCTTTTTGACAGTGATAAATGTGCGTCTCTTTTCTTGTATATCTTTTGAGAAATCTGGAAAGAAGGCCAGTCTATTCCCATTATATATAACCGGTGAGCATTCCCTCGCCCTTCTCAAGAGGATATCTTTATCCCCGGTGGTCAATAGCTTAACAAGGAATGTCCGAGGTTGTCTCCCTGAAATTGGTTTACCCCCTGGGATCCGATGAGCTCTTTCGATCATAAAAAAGGAAGAAAACGAGTCTTTCCCAAAATTCTCAAGAATTAATTTCTGTATAAATTGGGTTGGGTTCTTCTCTTCCGCACCCTCTGGAATCCCTATTATTCTCACGTTATATCTTCGTGACCTATCCTCAAGGTCCGCCACCTTTTTCTTCAGAAGGTTGTACTCTGATTTAAATGTGGAGATTTCCGTATTTATTTTTTTGGATTCATTCTGTATCAGGGTAACGGAACTCTCGAGGTTGTTAACTCTGTCTCGTATTTTTGAGAGATCGTCTTTTATTAGTCCCACATCAACTTGGATAAACCCAAGTTGGGTTGTAACAACCTGTATTAAATCCCCATTCTGTTTAACCGCTAGCAGTATTTCTTCTAACGGAGAGGAGTTGTCATTAGGGATAACTTCCCCCATTATACCGTCTTCCTCTTCGGGGTATCTAGAGGCTTTTTGTGGTTCTAAATCAGTCATCTCTGAATCGTCATTTTTTTTTGTGACAGGTTCCTTTTGTCCGCCCCTCGTATTGACCCTCGGAGCCATCAGAAACTGGTCAATTTTTGTTGTTTCAACAGTTTTAGACCCAGGTTTCTGACTTGAGAGGTCAGCAGAGCGCCTACTAGCTTTTGGAGCCATCCCTTTTTCGTGCCTTTTTTTTTTTTTTTTTTTTTTTTCTTCTTCTCTTATCCCCTTCTCCTTTTTTTCCTTTTTTTTCCTCTTTCTTTTACCCTTCTCTATTTTATCTTAAATTTATTTTTTATTCTTTTTTTTTTTTTTTTTTTTTTCCTTTTTAATTTTTTTTCCTTTCTCTTCTTTTTCCTTCTTTTCCTTTTTTCCTCTTTCCTTTCACTCTCCCTCCCTTTTTTTTTTTTTTTTCTCTTTTCTTCTTCCTCTCCCTTCTTATTTGTTCTCCTTTTCTTTTCCTCTTTTTCCCCTTTTCTTTTCTTTTTTTTTTTTTTTTTATTTCTTTATTTCCCTCTTCTTTGTGCTCTTTCTCCCCTTCTTTCCTTTTTCCTCTCTTTTTCCACTTTTTCCGGTTTATACTTTATACTTTATAATTTGCTCCTTTTATGTTCATAACCTCACTTTTTACAAATGTATTTTAGAATGGAAAAAGTATATTATTATTTTTTTTTTTTTTTATTTAACCACTTCAGCCCCGCTAGGTGAAACCCCCTTCATGACCAGGCCACTTTTTACACTTCGGCACTACACTCCTTTCACCGTTTATCGCTCGGTCATGCAACTTACCACCCAAATGAATTTTACCTCCTTTTCTTCTCACTAATGGAGCTTTCATTTGGTGGTATTTTATTGCTGCTGACATTTTTACTTTTTTTGTTATTAATCAAAATGTAACGATTTTTTTGCAAAAAAATGACATTTTTCACTTTCAGCTGTGAAATTTTGAAAAAAAAACGACATCCATATATAAATTTTTCGCTAAATTTATAGTTCTACATGTCTTTGATAAAAAAAAAATGTTTGGGCAAAAAAAAAAAATGGTTTGGGTAAAAGTTATAGCATTTACAAACTATGGTACAAAAATGTGAATTTCCGCTTTTTGAAACGGCTCTGATTTTCTGAGCACCTGTCATGTTTCCTGAGGTTCTACAATGCCCAAACAGTATAACTACCCCACAAATGACCCCATTTCGGAAAGTAGACACCCTAAGGTATTCGCTGATGGGCATAGTGAGTTCATAGAACTTTTTATTTTTTGTCACAAGTTAGCGGAAAATGATGATGATTTTTTATTTTATTTTTTTTCTTACAAAGTCTCATATTCCACTAACTTGCGACAAAAAATAAAAAATTCTAGGAACTCACCATGCCCCTCACAGAATACCTTGGGGTGTCTTCTTTCCAAAATGGGGTCACTTGTGGGGTAGTTATACTGCCCTGGCAATTTAGGGGCCCATATGTGTGAGAAGTACTTTGCAATCAAAATGTGTAAGAAATGACCGGTGAAATCCGAAAGGTGCACTTTGGAATATGCGCCCCTTTGCCCACCTTGGCAGCAAAAAAGTGTCACACATGTGGTATCGCCGTACTCAGGAGAAGTTGGGGAATGTGTTTTGGGGTGTCATTTTACATATACCCATGCTGGGTGAGAGAAATATCTTGGCAAACGACAACTTTTCCCATTTTTTTATACAAAGTTGGCATTTGACCAAGATATTTTTCTCACCCAGCATGGGTATATGTAAAATGACACCCCAAAACACATTCCCCAACTTCTCCTGAGTACGACGATACCAGATGTGTGACACTTTTTTGCTGCCAAGGTGGGCAAAGGGGCACATATTCCAAAGTGCACCTTTCGGATTTTGCAGGGCATTTTTTACACATTTTGATTGCAAGGTACTTCTCACACATTTGGGCCCCTAAATTGCCAGGGCAGTATAACTACCCCACAAGTGACCCCATTTTGGAAAGAAGACACCCTAAGGTATTCCATGAGGGGCACTGCGAGTTCCTAGAATTTTTTATTTTTTGTCACAAGTTAGCAGAAAATGATGATTTTTTTTTTTCTCTTTTTTCCTTACAAAGTCTCATATTCCACTAACTTGCGACAAAAAATAAAAAATTCTAGGAACTCGCCATGCCCCTCACGGAATACCTTGGGGTGTCTTCTTTCCAAAATGGGGTCACTTGTGGCGTAGTTATACTGCCCTGGCAATTTAGGGGCCCATATGTGTGAGAAGTACTTTGCAATCAAAATCTGTAAAAAATGACCGGTGAAATCCGAAAGGTGCACTTTGGCATATGCGCCCCTTTGCCCACCTTGGCATCAAAAAAGTGTCACACATCTGGTATCGCCGTACTCAGGAGAAGTTGGAGAATGTGTTTTGCGGTGTCATTTTACATATACCCATGCTGGGTGAGAAAAATATCTTGGTCAATTGCCAACTTTGTATAAAAAAATGGGAAAAGTTGTAGTTTGCCAAGATATTTATCTCACCCAGCATGGGTATATGTAAAATGACACCCCAAAACACATTCCCCAACTTCTCCTGAGTACGGCGATACCAGATGTGTCACACTTTTTTGCTGCCAAGGTGGGCAAAGGGGCACATATTCCAAAGTGCACCTTTCGGATTTTGCAGGGCATTTTTTACACATTTTGATTGCAAGGTACATCTCACACATTTGGGCCCCTAAATTGCCAGGGCAGTATAACTACGCCACAAGTGACCCCATTTTGGAAAGAAGACACCCTAAGGTATTCCGTGAGGGGCACTGCGAGTTCCTAGAATTTTTTATTTTTTGTCACAAGTTAGCAGAAAATGATGATTTTTTTTTTTTTTCTCTTTTTTCCTTACAAAGTCTCATATTCCACTAACTTGCGACAAAAAATAAAAAATTCTAGGAACTCACCATGCCCCTCACGGAATACCTTGGGGTGTCTTCTTTCCAAAATGGGGTCACTTGTGGCGTAGTTATACTGCCCTGGCAATTTAGGGGCCCATATGTGTGAGAAGTACTTTGCAATCAAAATCTGTAAAAAATGACCGGTGAAATCCGAAAGGTGCACTTTGGAATATGCGCCCCTTTGCCCACCTTGGCATCAAAAAAGTGTGACACATCTGGTATCGCCGTACTCAGGAGAAGTTGGGGAATGTGTTTTGGGGTGTCATTTTACATATACCCATGCTGGGTGAGAGAAATATGTTGGCAAAAGACAACTTTTCCCATTTTTTTATACAAAGTTGGCATTTGACCAAGATATTTATCTCACCCAGCATGGGTATATGTAAAATGACACCCCAAAACACATTCCCCAACTTCTTCTGAGTACGGCGATACCAGATGTGTCACACTTTTTTGCAGCCTAGATGCGCAAAGGGGCCCAAATTCCTTTTAGGAGGGCATTTTTAGACATTTGGATCCCAGACTTCTTCTCACGCTTTAGGGCCCCTAAAAAGCCAGGGCAGTATAAATACCCCACATGTGACCCCACTTTGGAAAGAAGACACCCCAAGGTATCCAATGAGGGGCCTGGCAAGTTCAAAGAAATTTTTTTTTTTTCGCATAAGTTAGCGGAAATTGATTTTTTTTTGTTTTTTCTCACAAAGTCTCACTTTCCGCTAACTTAGGACAAAAATTTAAATCTTTCATGGACTCAATATGCCCCTCAGCAAATACCTTGGGGTGTCTTCTTTCCAAAATGGGGTCAGTTGTGGGGTGTTTGTACTGCCCTGGCATTTGAGGGTCTCCGCAATCATTACATGTATGGCCAGCATTAGGAGTTTCTGCTATTCTCCTTATATTGAGCATACAGGTAATGAGATTTTTTTTTCCGTTCAGCCTCTGGGCTGAAAGAAAAAAATGAACGGCACAGATTTCTTCATTCGCATCGATCAATGTGGATGAAAAAATCTCTGCCAAAAAAAAAAAATGGAGGGGAAAGGCGTCTGCCAGGACATAGGAGCTCCGCCCTACATCCATACCCACTTAGCTCGTATGCCCTGGCAAACCAGATTTCTCCATTCGCATCAATCGATGTGGATGAATAAATCATTGCCGGGATTTTTTTTTTATATATATATATATATACACAAAGTGCTTGCCAAAGCATAGGAACGCCGCCTCCTCCTCAGCTCGTATGCCTTGGCAAACGTATCTGTCACTGCAGAGGAGAAAATCCCGTCTTGCAGCGCCGCATACACCTGACTTGCGTGTAATCTGACAGCAGCGCAATGCTTCTGTCAGAATGCACATCGGTGCTGCAGCTAGTAGATCGGTTGGTCCACCTGTATGGTAAAAAGACAAAAAAAAAAAAAAAAAAAAAAACAGGCCACAACGCAATAATTTTATTAACTTTGGAACAGAACATGTAACTTTAACTTTTGGAACTAAACATTAACCTGTTTGCTTACCTGTTTTTTTTTTGTTTTTTTTTTGTTTTTTTACCTTTATAGAACAAACCTCTCCTTCCCCATGGGTCAATGTGCAAAGCGCAAATCGCCCAAAGATGTGGCGAAGTGCGTTATGCACTTTGTCCCATGTGAAAGGAGACGTTTGCAGCAGCAGTGAGTGAATGGGCCCTAATAGCCCTGTGTGCCTGTCCTGGTGAGATGATCCCTATGCTAATAGTGTACCTGTGAGTGGTACTTCCGGAAACACTCTCCAAAGCATAGGGCAGGGTGGTCCGGACAGTCAGGACAGAAATAGCGGGTGTCACGCCTTATTCCACTCCTGCTACAGACACGACATCTTTTTCGGGGTGACGGTTGGGTTGAGGTACCAGGAACGACATTGGGGAAATGTCGCTCGTGTAGACGGCTAACTACACTGGTGGTTGGGGCCACGGAACCTCCTGGATACAGGAGGTTCTCGATGATCTCTTCCTGAAATTTGAGGAAGGATCCAGTTCTCCCAGCCTTACTGTAGAGAACAAAACTATTGTACAGAGCCAATTGAATTAAATATACAGACACCTTCTTATACCAGCGTCTGGTGCGTCGGGAAACTAAATACGGAGACAACATCTGGTCATTGAAGTCGACCCCTCCCATGTGGAGGTTATAGTCGTGGACTGAGAGGGGCTTTTCAATGACACGGGTTGCTCGCTCAATTTGTATTGTCGTGTCTGCGTGAATGGAGGAGAGCATGTAAACGTCACGCTTGTCTCTCCATTTCACCGCGAGCAGTTCTTCGTTACACAGTGCGGCCCTCTGCCCCCTTGCAAGACGGGTGGTAACGAGCCGTTGGGGGAAGCCCGCGCGACTAGTTCGCGCGGTACCACAGGCGCCAATCCGTTCTAGAAACAAATGCCTAAAGAGGGCCACACTTGTGTAAAAATTGTCCACATAAAGATGGTACCCCTTGCCGAATAAGGGTGACACCAAGTCCCAAACTGTCTTCCCACTGCTCCCCAGGTAGTCAGGGCAACCGACCGGCTCCAGGGTCTGATCTTTTCCCTCATAGACCCGAAATTTGTGGGTATAGCCTGTGGCCCTTTCACAGAGCTTATACAATTTGACCCCATACCGGGCGCGCTTGCTTGGGATGTATTGTTTGAAGCCAAGGCGCCCGGTAAAATGTATCAGGGACTCGTCTATGCAGATGTTTTGCTCTGGGGTATAAATATCTGCAAATTTCTGGTTGAAATGGTCTATGATTGGCCGAATTTTGTGGAGCCGGTCAAAAGCAGGGTGGCCCCTGGGACGGGAGGCGGTGTTGTCACTAAAGTGCAGGAACCGCAGGATGGCCTCAAAACGTGCCCTGGACATGGCAGCAGAGAACATGGGCATGTGATGAATCGGGTTCGTGGACCAATATGACCTCAATTCATGCTTTTTTGTCAGGCCCATGTTGAGGAGGAGGCCCAGAAAAGTTTTAAGTTCGGAAACTTGGACTGGTTTCCACCGGAAAGGCTGGGCATAAAAGCTTCCCGGGTTAGCGGTGATAAATTGTGTGGCATACCTGTTTGTTTCGGCCACAACTATGTCTAAAAGCTCCGCAGTCAAGAACAGCTCAAAAAATCCCAGGGCCGAACCGATCTGAGCCGTCTCAACCCGAACTCCAGACTGGGCAGTGAAAGGGAAAACTACAGGTGCGGCTGAAGTTGGGGACTGCCAATCAGGGTTTGCCAGCACCTCTGGGATTCTAGGGGCTCTACGGGCACGTCTTTGCGGTGGCTGCGACGGGGTCACTACTGCACGTGCCACCGTACCAGCTTCAACTGCCCTTCTGGTGCTCGCTACTTCACCAGGTTGTACGGCAGTGCTGGTACTAGGTCCAGGGAGGGCTGGGCTGCTGGTGTATGCCTCACCACGTAATCCGACAGCACCAGCCCCACTCTGCTGCTCTTGAAGCGGATCCTGCGCAACCTGCGGTCTAGCGACACGGGGCCGGGTACGCCTGGTGGTATCAGGGACCTCAGCCTCCTCGTCCGAACTTTGGGTCAGAGAGCCACTGCTTTCTACAGGTTCGTATTCTGACCCGCTGGATTCATCAGATGAGGGTTCCCACTCCTCATCCGACTGGGTCAGAAGCCTGTAGGCCTCTTCAGAGGAATACCCCCTGTTTGACATGTGGGCAACTAAATTTAGGGGTATTCCCTGAGACTACCCAAGAAAAAAAAAGCAAGCCTGTCTTACAAAGGGGAGGCTAGCGAAGTACCGGAGGCCGCTGCGGTTGATAAAAAATATCAAAACTGATTTTTTTATCGCCGCAGTGCGTGTAAAGTGAATGTGCAGTGATCAAAAAAAAATTTTTTTTTGTCACTGCGGTGGGGCGGGTGTGGGCGAACGCACGTGTGGGCGACCGATCAGGCCTGATCGGGCAAACACTGCGTTTTGGGTGGAGGGCGAACTAAAGTGACACTAGTACTATTATAGATCTGACCGTGATCAGTTTTGATCACTTCCAGATACTATAAAAGTACAAATGCTGATTAGCGATACGCTAATCAGCGAATAACGGACTGCGGTGCGGTGGGCTGGGCGCTAACTGATCGCTAACTACCTAACCAAGGGACCTAAACTATACCTAAAACCTAACGGTCAATAACAGTGAAAAAAAAAAGTGACAGTTTGCACTGATCACTTTTTTCTTTTCACTTGTGATTGACAGGGGTGATCAAAGAGGTGATTAAAGGGTTAATAGGGGTTCAGGGGGGTGATCAGGGGCTAGTGTGTGGTGTTTGGTGTACTCACTGTGAAGCCTGCTCCTCTGCTGGATCCAACCGACGAAAAGAACCAGCAGAGGAGCAGGCAGCCATATAACAGATCATATTTACAAATATGATCTGCTATCTGGCACTTTGATTGGATTTTTTAAAAATCAGCAACCTGCCAGCCACGATCATTGGCTGGCAGGTTGCTGACGAAATACCTCTCGATGAAATGCCGGCGCGAACTGCGCACGCGCGGGCGCATACTCGCGTCATCTCGCGTCTCGCGAGATGATGCGTATATGCGTGACTGTGCGCCAGCCTGCCACCTCCGGAACGCACATGTGCGTTAGGCGGTCCGGAGGTGGTTAATGATCGATATCATCCAAAAGAAAAGACATCTGGAGGAAAAAAGAAAAAAAAAAATGGAACAGTCTCACCAGTCTTCAACCTTCCTCCACCAGCCAGAGATTGGAAGTCCCAAGGGGCCTCAGCAGCAGAAAATGAGTAAATCACAGTCTCAAGCAGCCCATCAAAGTAAAGTTTGCACAGGCGATCCCAGCAGGGCAAAGGAAGAGGGGAGGACAGCGAAGAAAATCCAGAAGCACAGGGAGGGGCTCAAACACATCATAGAAATCGCACAAGCCCCCTGAAGAGTCCTCCAGCAGCCCGTCGATCTCCACACAGGGTTAATTACAGTCAAGGATCACAGGGAGGTTAGTCACAGCAACATCAAAGAGGAGAGGAGAGGGAACAAATCACTAAAAAATGGCACGAGGAAAGAGAAAGGAGAATCTGGAGCAGTCCTGGGTAAGTTTCATCAACCTGTCCCGCAGACCATCGGCCGGGAGAAACACAAAAGAGCTACTCACAGTGCCACAGGGAGGAGAACAGTAGATCAACGAAGTCCATACACAGAACTAAAGATAACGGCACGGAGGGGAGGAGAGGAGGAGAGGAGGAGAGAGGATCAGCAGGGTCGGCAGGATAAGCAGAAGCCAAGGACAGACTCCACGTCCAAGCTCAACAGTCGGGGCAGTAGCGCTTGTCAGGCGGTCATAACGAAGATGCGGATGAAAAATCAGCACGAGGACGCCAGGAGGTTCAAGGCAACAGGACAGCTGAGCCGCGGGGAGGCGGAGAGCGCGACGTACTCTACGTCATCACGTCATCCCCCGTGGGGGCACTGTTCTTTGACTCAAGGCAAGTAGAGATTTGAATATACTTGAGTTGTATATATCTCTTAAGTAATTAAGGATAGTGGAGACTAAAACGCACATATGACTGCACGTGTCCAATGATATGTCAACGTGTCCCGACGCGTTTCCTTAGTATAACATATCCAAATAACATATCTAAATAAATCCACTGTTGTCATGAACTAAGACCCCAAAAATCATCAGGGGACACGGGGCTTAGTATTATGGCACCTGTCAGTCAGATAATTGCCACTGTAATGGATATCCCAGTGTAGCAAGGATGTGGGGGGTAAAAGATTAAGGAGTACCCTCCAAAGAAGAGACTGAGGACCAAGTGAGGCATATGGAAAACATTGCTGCTGGAGCGGTCTCACAAGTATCCAGGAGCTGCGGCCCACAGGTTCAGTGTACCGCCCGTCACATGAGGTGTATGCCTCATGTGACGGGCGGTACACTGAACCTGTGGGCCGCAGCTCCTGGATACTTGTGAGACCGCTCCAGCAGCAATGTTTTCCATATGCCTCACTTGGTCCTCAGTCTCTTCTTTGGAGGGTACTCCTTAATCTTTTACCCCCCACATCCTTGCTACACTGGGATATCCATTACAGTGGCAATTATCTGACTGACAGGTGCCATAATACTAAGCCCCGTGTCCCCTGATGATTTTTGGGGTCTTAATTCATGACAACAGTGGATTTATTTAGATATGTTATTTGGATATGTTATACTAAGGAAACGCGTCGGGACACGTTGACATATCATTGGACACGTGCAGTCATATGTGCGTTTTAGTCTCCACTATCCTTAATTACTTAAGAGATATATACAACTCAAGTATATTCAAATCTCTACTTGCCTTGAGTCAAAGAACAGTGCCCCTAGTCACCCTCTGTTAGGGTCACCTAGGGCGTTTGCATCAGGGCAAGGTTCCGGACGGGGCCACCCCTTGCGGGGCACGGACCCCGTGTTAGGTCACTAGGGCCAGGTCAGGCCAAGCAGGGAGGTACTAGGGTGAGTTTCTTCCCTGATACCACTCTAATACCGGACCAGTTGGACACCCCTGACGCCCTTCTCCGTCTTCTTGAATATCGGATGAAGTACCTACCTACCACACGTGACCTCCTCCTGCCTTGACCCACGAATACGTGGTTGCTAAGCGAGGCCCATATATAAATTGGTAAGATTTTTCCATTTTATTACGTCTGTCCCCTTGACCACTTCAAGGGAGTCAGACAATAGGGATCACTCGGTCCCTCCACTATAGGTCTGTGCGATACTCTCCATAGGCTTTTTTTGGGAGGGGACGAGACCTATTTTGGTGTGCAGCACCACCTATGTTGCATGAAACCGTCCAATAAACCCCCTCTGGAGGGGTCTTGTCTGTCTTATTTGTGATTTTTGTTTGTAAGGGGTCTCTTACTCCCCACCTTGGGGGATTTGATCTAGTAAAAGTTAAGTTTTAAATTGTTACTGCTCCCCTTCGTTTTCATACTCTATTATTTTTCTGAGCGGTACCCAGGAGATCTGCCCCCGCAGTTAAATATCCTGGTAGGACACTCTATTCTTCAATTTGACATCTGTCCGATGCCTTTTATGTCTCAGGGCCAGAGATTGGAGAAATATAAGTGAAAATTTATAAATTTTGTCCTTCCTTTTCAATAATTTTTCCATAGAGGGTGTCTGCAGGGACTTGTGACATCTGTCCAATAAATTCTGTGTCAGGGTTAGAAATTGGAGAAAAATAAGTAAAAATGTATATATTTTTTTCCATAATTTTCAATACTTTTTCTATAGAGGGTGTCTGCAGTGACTTGTGACATCTGTTCAAAACCTTCTTTGTGTCAGGGCCAGATATTAAAGAAATATAAGTGAAAATTAATATACGTTTCCATCATTATCAACACTTTTTCTATAGAGGGTGTCTGTTGTGACTTGTGACATATGTCTAATACCTTCTGTGTGTCAGGGCCAGAGATTGGAGAAATATAAGTGAAAATTAATATATTTTTTAATCATTTTCAATACTTTTTCTATAGATTGTGTCTGCAGTGAATTGCAACATCTGTCCAATACCTTCTATGTGTCAGTGCCATAGATTAGAGAAAAATAAGTGAAAATGTATATATTTTTTCTTTATTTTCAATATTTTTTCTATAGAGGGTGTCTTGAATGACTTGTGAGATCTGTCCAATACCTTCTGTGTGTCAGAGCCAGAGATTGTAGAAATATAAGTGAAAATCAATACATTTTGTCCTTCCTTTTCAATCATTTTTCTATAGAGAGTGTCTGCAGTGAATTGTGACATCTGTCCAATACATTCTGTAAAATAACTTCTGCGTTTCAGGGCCAGATATTGTAGAAATATAAATGAAAATTACTATATTTTTTCCTTCATTTTCAATACTTTTTCTATAAAGGGTGTGTGTAGTGACTTTTGACATCTGTCGAATACATTTGTGTGTGACGGCCAGAGATTGGAGAAATATAAGTGAAAATTAATATATTTTTTCCATAATTTTCAATACTTTTTCTACAGAGGGTGTTTGCAGTGACTTGTGACATTTCTACAATACATTCTTTGTGACAGGTCTAGATATTGGAGAAATATAAGTGAAAGTTTATATATTTTCACTTATATATATTTTTCACTCCCCAGGCAGGTGCCGAACAAAATCAAAAAACATCCACCTTCGCTCTTGTGCCGGCTATCACTACCGACACAACTCCCTCACCGCGCTCTCAATGCAAACCACTTGGCAACTACTCAGGAACCCCCATTTGGTTCACCCCACCAACCATTCCCTCTTATCACAAGCCAATATCCGAAGTCCCCTTCGATCTCCCGCAGGGTTGCCCTCTCAATCTACCACACACCTCCTTTTCTTCTCTTCCGCCACCTCAAGACCCAACCAGGACCGAGTCCTCTATCCTTGAGGATTACATCCTCACCACTCATGACAAGAGGATCCTGGAACTCTCACCCAAGCTTCTAGATACCACCATCGAAAATTTGATTTCTTTTTTACCTCTTCCCGGGGCCCTGACCCCACAGGCAACATATGTCATAAAACAACCATCAGGGACCACGCCGATAATCACCAACTTCTTCAAGCCAGTAGTAGTACAACTCCAAAAAGGGAAAAAAAGAAAAAATTCCGGGGGGGGGGCGAAGAGGCGGAAGAAAAAAACACATCAGGAGCACCAAGAAGAACATGGGAGACACCGTTGGACCCACAAACACCCAAGAGGAACTAGGATTATGCAATAATACAAATCTTTAACCTCACAGGGTTTTCTCTGACTCCAGCCCAAACATCCATACTCCAGAAGGGCCTATCATTTTGTCCAGTGGAAAAAATCAACGAATTTGAACTATTTGTTGATTTTAATAGCTTTATCCGCAAACTCACCCTACAGAGGCATTTCTCCATTTCAAAAAAATATCCATCCACTGATGCCAAAGAAGCCCATACGGAAGTTCCTGGAGCTACCCCACCGGAGGACCTCAGAGGCACCCCATTGGCACATACTAATCTTAAGCCAAAATCTACTTTGTATCCTACCCATCACAAAGGGAACCTCATAAACCTGTTTTTTCCCTATTTTCCAAAGAGATAAGAAGCATCAATAAGAACTTGAAGAATAAAAACAACCTTACCGGGAAAGAGAAAGAAGCCCTTTCAACCTAGTGATTAGAAGTGCAGACAAAGGAGGAGGGATCGTTCTGCAAAAGATAGACGACTACATCACGGAGGCTAAGAGGATCCTTGATGATTCTGCTTATTACGAGTCCCTTCCAACCAATTCATTGAATGAAGATAGGAGGAACTTACTGATTCTCCTAAACGAAGCAGAAGACCACAAACTCCTGAGCAAGAAAGAAAAAGAATATATCAATATTGACCATCCAACCACAGCAATCTTTTATCACTTGCCGAAGGTTCATAAAAATGAAAAGAACCCTCCAGGAAGGCCCATAATCTCTGGAAATAACTCTCTAACCGGTAGCCTGTCACACTATGTGGAATTTTTTTTACAAAAACACGTTACGAGCCTCAACTCCCACTTAAGAGATTCTACTCAGTTGATCTCACTTCTGAAAGAATTTGAGTTGGATCCATCATACAGGTGGCTTACTTTGGACTTGGCGACCCTCTTTTCTAATATTTCACATGAGGGGGGCATCTGCGTAATGAACCATTTTTTGCAAACGGATGACCAATTAACCCCTCGACATAAGCAGTTTATCCTTGACGCCATCCACTTTATTTTGACGCACAATGTCTTTGCGTTTGAAGGCAAGATCTACAAACAGCACAGAGGGACCACAATTGGAACGCGATTCGCACCAAGTTTTGCCAATCTGCACATGGGTCAATTTGAAGAAGCATTCCTTTACAATAATCACAACTGGAAGAAATCAATTGTGTTCTACAAAAGGTACATTGACGATTTAATCTTTATTTGGAACGGGGGTGAAGCATTTGTGTCCTATTTGAATAACAACACTTGGGACCTAAGTTTTACATCAACAAGTTCCAGTATCTCAATTGAATACCTGGACCTAGTCTTGTATTCTGAACATAATACAATTATGACCAAAACTTTTTTTTTTTAATCCGACGGGAATAGTCACCTGGATTATGAAAGTGCGCACTGCAGAAAATGGAAAGACAACATTCCATTTAGTCAACTCAAATGGATAAGGAGGAATTACTCAACAACGACTATATTGCACAAAGCCGGATCTTACGCTCCAGGTTTCAAAACAAAAACTACCCAAGAGGAATAATTGAATGGGCTTTTAGACGAGCATATGAGCAGAGCCAAGAGGACTGTCTAACAATCAAAAAGAAACCAGACCAAACAGTCAACCTCACAAAATTCTAATTGTCCTTCATTACTACCTACAATCCAAATCATGGGGCACTAAGGAACGTTATAACGAAATATTGGCACATCCTGAAGGCCGATCCCTATCTCAAGAGAACTATTTCCTCCCAGCCCCACTTTACATTTAGGAGGGCCCGCACACTAAAGAATGTACTAGCCCCGAGCAAATTAAAAAGAACAAAACGTGCTACAATGACTGCTTCCAAGTGGTTCCCTAACCCCAAGGGGAGTTTCAAATGCAGCCACAACCTATGCAAGTGTTGCCATAATATCAACAACCGGACAACGACCTTCAAGAGTAATATCACAGGGGAAGAATTCTCCATTAAAAGTCTAATGAACTGCTCGTCAAGTTTCATCATTTATCTCCTAGAATGCAACTGTGACAACAATATGTAGGCCGAACTACCCAGATGCTTAGAGAACGCCTGAACAACCACAGATGGAACATCAAACGGGGCTACCTGAAACATAGTCTCTCCAGACATTTCTTGGCCATCCATAACAAGGATCTCACTAGGCTAACCATCACGCCCATTGAACATATCTCGAACAGCTGCTCCGACAGATTTAGGACGTTACAACAGAGAGAAATGTTTTGGATTTACAAACTCCAAACACTTGAACCCTATGGTCTTAATGAAAGCCTAGAAAACAAGTGCTTCTAAATTTAATTTGACCGCACCCACAACTGGCTCTCTGCTCTTATTTTCTTGGATCATCATCTGTGTCTCTCTATCCCCAGCCTAACTGCCCTTCCCCTCCCCCTCCCCCGCCCACCCCCTACTTTCCACTGCATCGTTGGATATTCATCCCCTCATTCTCAGCATCACTCCAGACACTGTCCCCGCCCATTTTCCCTTGCCCCCCCCCTTTTTATCATTCCAGTTTTTGTCCTCCTGCATCCCCTTCCCTCATCTTAGCAATCGGTATTCATCCCCTTCATCCCCATTCTCCCACCTGCCCCCTTCCCTCCCTCTATCCAGTCCCTGCCCATCGCTCCTGCCATTTATCCCCCTAAGCAGCCCATCACATTCCCACCTCTCCCCTGATATGCTGGCCGCCCGTCTCAGTCACTCCCAGCCTCCTCCATTGCGTCATTAGGCCCCGCCTACTGACATTAGGCCATACTCCCACCTCCCCCCTGTTAGTATGGCCCTTTGTCTTAGCCCCTTCCCTCATATTCCAGCCTCCACCCTTGCGTCATCAGGCCCCGCCCATACCCACATGCCTCCACCACCACTGAACCAGCAGCTTGCTCCGCCACCGCTGCTTCACTCAGCCGTTCTGGCCCCGCCCACCTCACCTCCTCTTTGCCTGCCCAGCGCGCGCTCCCAGCACACAGCATCTGGACACCGCACGTGCCAGAAGCTGGGAGCAGCGCACTCTTCTCCAGCAGCTTCTCCACCAGGTATGTTCCTCAGCATGGTACCTCCTGCTTGTCCCCCAACTTCTCTCTCCCTCACTTGCAATAGCTTCACATAAAGCTCTCACGCAGGATTTTACCTTTTAACCACTGCCCCCCTGCTTTTATCCATTCACCTGGGTTAAAGTGACACTCCAGTGTACAGTCTTATGAATTACCACCAAGTACTCTTTTATTGCAGAAAGGGGAATAATATATATACAGTATATATATTTATATATATTTTTTTTACATATATATTATTTTATTTTTATTTTTTACTGTATGTTTTTTACTGCATAAATACTTTTATTGCATATGAATTTATACTGCTAAGTCTTCTATAATTATCTTACACGCACCCCATAACAGATACCTATATCCCAGGTTTTTTACCAGCAGCTATTTAATTATTCAATTAATCAACTAATTATTGTATTATAAACCCCTCTTTTTACTTACACTGGCGTCATCTATATACATACATATATATTTATATTTATTTTATTACCGTCTTATCATCCAGTAATCATTTATGTCTTATATATATGTAGCCAACCATCCACTCATGTCTATTTGTATGTAAGCTTGAACGACCCTCCTCCTGATGGTCATATCACCATTATTAATACTACTATTATTTCTCTTATCATGAGCTTCGGAACTATAACACCCACCAGTGTGTTCTGATTATTGTGTTCTTTATAACTGTATGTATTTGTTTTTTTTTACTTGAAAAAGGGGTCCGTAGAACCCCGAAACGCGTTGTCACAGTAACAATAAAAACCTATTGGTTTGCAAAATTCTGGTTGTGTCTTTGCGCCTAATGTACACCCCTCCACTCAACCTCCAAGTCCAGTGGAAACATACCACATACACAGAAGGTATTGGACAGATGTCACAAGTCACAGCAGACAATAAATATTGAAAATGATGGGAAAAATATAGTAATTTTCACTTATATTTCTCCAATCTCTGGCCCTGATACACAGAAGGTATTGGAAAGATGTCACAAGTCACTGCATGCACCCTCTATAGAAAAATTATTAAAAAAGAAGGAC